>NC_081359.1:109691864-109954364 GCF_030684315.1 Stegostoma tigrinum | reverse complement strand
CCTATCCCGATTCCCAGCCAGTAAAGTAGCCGATCAGAAACACGGCATGGTGAAGTTCCGGGAGGAAAGGAAACTGGGATTGGGAGTGGGCAGTTTCAGTGACCGTTACTTCATGCTGACCGGCTTCACCCTGCGACTCTACAAGGAAGTACGGGTAAGTGATCTCCCGGCCCTGAGAGACCACCACAGGCTCACATCCACCCAGGACACTCCATCAGATCGGCATCCTGCTCTCCCTGACCCACTGATCCCTGACCCAATCCCCAGCCTGATTCCTGACCCATTGATCCCTGACCCACTGATCCCTGACCCAATCCCAAGCCTGATTCCTGACCCATTGATCCCTGACCCACTGATCCCTGACCCAATCCCAAGCCTGGTCCCTGACCTGGTGATCCCTGACCTACTGAACCTCGACCCAATCCGATCCTGATTCCTGACCTATTGATCCCTGGTCCAATCTTGACCCGGAGATCGCTGACCTAGTAATCCCCGAGGGGGTGGGGTAAACTGGTCAGTGTTCTGGCCCTCCCCGAGGGGGTGGACGGGGACTGGTCAGTGTCCTGGCCCTGGGTGTGGGGACTAGTCAGTGTTTGGGCTCCTGAGGGATTCGCTCTGGTTCTAGGCTCCACGGACCCCCATCGGAAAATGCCCCCGGGGTGAAGTCATACTGTCATAGACATTTACAGCAAAGAATGAGACCCTTCAGCCGATCGTCCCCAAACCATTCAAAAACACCCAGCTGGCTATCTCTCTGCTTTGCAGCCAATTGTGTAAGAATGAGAACTTCTTCCTGAGGCAAGGACAGACTCCAGGCCTAACTCTCGGGGGCACTAGTGCTGGGGCAGCTGGAGACGCACTGCTCAGTTCATACATTAAACTGTGTCTGACATACTGTAAAGCTCTCTCTACACTGTCCCCCCCCCCCCATCAAACACTCCCAGGGGCAGGGACAGCACGGGGTTAGATACAGAGTAAAGCTCCGTCTACACTGTCCCCCATCAAACACTCCCAGGGCAGGGACCGCACAAGGTTAGTTATAGATTGAAGTTGTTGATCTATCTGCCCTTGAGCTGCTGGTTTAGTTTGTCCCTGAGGAAGTTTGTCTTTCTAACAGAGCAATAAACCTGAGAAGGAATGGCCAGTGAAGAGTTTGAAGGTCTATCTTGGAGTGAAGAAGAAATTTAAACCCCCGACATGGTAAGCAAAATGTTCTTGTAAATTCTTTCTGCCTGTCCCTAATTGCCCTTGGTCTCAGCTTGGCTGGCTGCTTCAGAATCAACCACACTGCTGAGGGTCTGGAGTCACATATGTGGCTGATTTCGAACCCGAAGTGACATCAGTATTTATTTTGTTATGCCAGATTTCTATTGATTTCAAATTTTGCCACCAGCTGTTCCATCATTGGGGAAATGTTAGGATCTATCATAAGGGATGCAATAGCAGACCATGTGGAAATACACAATGCGATCAAGGAGGGTCAGCTTGGCTTCAAGAAGGGGAAGTTATGCCTGACAATTTTACTGGAATTCTATGAGGAAGGAAAACAATGGGATAAATGAAAGGGAAGCAGTGGGTGTAATATGTTTGGATTTAGAAAAGGCATTTGTTATAGAATCATAGAATCCCTACAGTGTGGAAAAGGCCATTCAGCCCATCAAGTCCACGCTGACCCACAACCCCCTACCCTATCCCTGCAATCCTGCATTTCCCATGGCTAACCCATCTAGCCTGCACATCCCTGAACACTGTGGGCAGTTTAGCATGGCCAATCCACCCCAACCTGCACATCTTTGGACTGTGGGAGGAAACCCACGCAGACACAGGGAAAACGTGCAAACTCCACACAGACAGTTGCCCGAGGGAGGAATCGAACCCGGGGTGTGCTAACCCCCAGTATGTCACCCTTAAACATCATACCACATAGACTCATAGAGTCATACAGTATGGAAACAGGCCCTTTGGTCCAACAAATCTGTGCCGACCACAGTCCCAAACTAAAATAGCCCCACCTGCCTGCTCCTGGACCATTTCTGTCCAAACCTTTCCTATTCATGTACTGATCCACATGTCTTTTCACCGTTGTAACTGTACCCGTCAAAGTTCATTCCACACATGAGCCACCCTCTATATAAAAAAATAAATTGCCCCTCATATCATTTATAGACCTCTGTCATCTCACCTTAAAAATGTGTCCCCTAGTCCTGAAATCCCCCATCCTGGGGAAAAGTTAACTATCCTCAACTCTATATCCCTCATTATCTTACACACTTCCATCAGGTCGCCTGTCAACCTCCTGTGCTCCTGTGAGAAAAGTCCCAGCCTATCCAACCTTTCTTTAAAGCTCCAACCTTCCACACCCAGCAACATCCCGGTAAATCTGTTCCGAAAACCTCTCCAGTTTAATAATAATCTTCCTGTAACACTTTAGATCACTTAATAAAGTATGAAGCCATGGTGTTGGAGTTGGTGTGTTGGCATGGATAGAGGATTAGCTAATAACACAGAGTTGGAATAAGTTGGGGGGGGGAGGCATTTAAAGGATGGCTTCCTGTATCCTAGGGTATTCCGCTGGGGCCATAATTCAGAACGATATCTTTTAAAGACTTGAGGACGGTGAATGTACCATCACCAGGTTTGTGGGTTACACAAAAATAGGCAAAGGACTGGAATGACCCAGACAGTTTGCAGAGGGATATAGACACATTAAGTGAATAGGCTAAAATAAGATGGATTATAATGTGGGAAAATGATTATGTCATAATCTTATGTAAGATTATGGAATTTGGCAGGAAAAACAGAGGAGCAGAATAGTATTAAATTGGAGAGAGACTGCAGTAACATCTCACCCCGTGATACACCAGCTTCCTTCTGTGATACAGGGCAGTATGGGTTTTTTTGTGCATAAGGAAGCGAGTGTCCAAGTTCAGTGGGTAATAGGGAAGGCAAATGGACCGTCGGTCTTTATTTCAAAAGGAGTGGAGCAGAAAAGTAGGGAGGTTTTGCTAAAATTACCGAGGCGTTAATCAGAACACAGCTGCAACCCTGTGAGCTGTTTTGAGCCCCTGGCCTAAGGAAAGACAGACTGCCATTGAAGGTAGCCCAGAGAAGGTTCGCTCAGCTGATCCCGGGCGTAGAGGGATTATTTTATGAGGAGAAATTGAGTGGGTAGGGTGCGTACTTGTTAGATTTTAGAAGAATGAGAGGTGACCTTATTGAAACATACAAGATTTTTAGGGGATTTGGCAGGGGAGATGGGGAGAGGTTCTCACTCCTTGTGGGAGAGTCTAGGACCAGAGGGCATCATCTCACAATAATGGGTCACACTTTGAAGGCAGGGATGAGGAATTTCATCTCTCAGAGGGGAGTCTGTGGAATTCTTTACGCCTGTCGAGGCTGGGTCATTCAGTGTGTTCAAGGCTGAGATAGATTTTAATCAAGAACGGAATCGAGGGTTGTGGGGAAAAGGCGGAAAAGTGGAGATGAGGATTATCAGATGAGCCATGAGCTTCACTTGTGGGACATGGATATTGCAGGGTTTGTTGCCCCTTGAGAAGGTGGGGGTGAGCTGCCTTCTTGAACCATTGAATATGGACCCACAATGCCATTAGGGAGGGAATTCCAAGATTTTGACCCAGTGACAGTGAAGGAACCATGTAAGGATGGCAAGTGGTTTGGAGGGGAACTTGCAGGGGCTGGTGTTCCCATGTTCGGACAGTAGCAGTAACCAATTAGTGGATGATGAGCGAGCCAGGTTTCCTGTGGAGAGTACATCGAGTGATAGGGACACTGCCACATGTTCCCATCACAATCCATTGTGGTCAACAATATCTGATGGAGAAACTCTATGTTCTTCTATTCCAGTTGGGGATTCACCATTGTTTACGAAAACAAGGAAAGGCATGAGAAGCAACAGTGGTGAGTAATTGTTGGCATTCAGGGATTTCTCCACAGACAGCACCAAACTCCTCGATTAGATTCGAGACTGTAGCTCATTCCCAGGTGTCTGTCATTCTATGTTCAAACCAACTTGAATTTACTGCTTACGTTCCAGCCTGTAACATGGTCCTGGAGTGTACCATGGGGACAGTGTTGAGTAAACATTACTTTCAGTATAAAGGAGTAGAGAAAGCTTTACTTTCACTTTGAACAAGAAGAGATGGAGCTTTACATTAAGTTTAAAAGAGCAGGGGTCACTTACTGTGCATCTAACCCCGTGCTGTCCCTGTCCTGGGAGTGTTTGATGGGGGACAGTGTAGAGGGAGCTTTACTCTGTATCTAACCCTGTGCTGTCCCTATCCTGGGAGTGTTTGATGGGGGACAGTGTAGACGGAGCTTTACTCTGTATCTGACCCCGTGCTGTCCCTGCCCTGGGTGGGTTTGATGGGGGGACACGGTAGAGGAAGCTTTACTCTGTATCTAACCCCGTGCTGTCCCTGTCCTGAGTGGGTTTGATGGGGGTATAGTGTAGAGGGAGCTTTACTCTGCCTCTAACCCCGTGCTGGCGCTGGGTACAGACTGGTGTGTTGGATCCTTAGACAGAAGCTGTCTGTTGGTCTCTCTTTAGGTATGTGTGCTGTGACACTCAGATGGAGCAGCGAGAGTGGCTAGCGACCTTCCTGTATATCCAGGTAACTTCTGTTCACGTTCATGTTATTAAGTTAAGGGAGGAAATGACTCTTGTGTACACTCCATTGTTTGTCATGTCCCCAGCCTGCCCCACGTTCGCGTACATGTGCAAATCAGCTGCTCCTGACCGTGTTTAGGCCTGACTAGTATTTACAGTCGACGCACTTGTAATGACCCATGCGGTTGAGCATTTTCTGGAGTATTTCAGAGGGCAGTTAAGAGTGAACCACATTGCTGTGGGTCCGGAGTCACATGTAGGCCAGACTGGGTAAGGATGGCCGTTTCCTTCCCTGAAGAGCATTAGTGAACCAGATGGGGTTTTCCCGACATGGCCACCATTTACCAAGGCCACAGTTTGTTTCCAGCTTTCTTTTCAAAATGAATTCTGACCCTCAAACGTTATTCTCTGCGTTATCAGTGCAGTCTCTGAAGGCAGCAAAAACTGTTTGTGTCCTGTATCTGAGCTTGGAATATAAATTCTACACTTGACATTCCCAGTGCAACACTGAGGGAGCATCGCGCTGTCGGAGGGTCAGTGCTGAGGGAGTGCCGCGCTTTCGGAGGGTCAGTGCTGAGGGAGCACCGCACTGTTGGAGGGTCAGTGCTGAGGGAGTGCAGCACTGTCGGAGGATCAGCGCTGAGGGAGCGCCACGCTGTCAGAGGGTCAGCGCAGAGGGAGAGAGGAAGGGATTGATGGCATGCAGGGAGAGAGAGTGAGGGCCCTTCTATATGTGAGCTTTACCTGACCAGGAAGGAAGGAGCTGTTCCTATGGGTCGGGCTTCACGTACATCATGCTGGGGGTGGTGGGGGGCAGTATGGGGGGTTGTTGGCGGTGGGGTGTGTGGGATGTTGGGGGGAGGGTTTGGGTTCAGCCACATAGAAAATTATGGAGAGAGCTAAAGTGTGGAGGGTGGGTAAGGGATGGGCTCTGCAGAGATTATGAAAGTTTCCAGAAGCACTAATAGGAGAGAATATGCAGAGGGTCAGGAAAGGGCAACGATGTGAAGGGGGACAGTCAGTGCAGGTCTGAGGGTGTTCCACGAAAATACACCCAGTATATAAAACATGGTAAATGAGCTTGTAGCACAGACTGAAACTGGCAGGTACAATGTTGTGGGTGTCACAGAGATGTGTTTGCAAGGGGCTCAGGGCTGGGGACTAAATAACCCAGGGTACCCGTCCTATCGAAAGGACAGGCAGGTGGGCAGAGGGTCAGTAAGAAATGAAATTCCATCGACAGCAAAATGTAACAGAGTTGGAAGGTGTGGGCCTGTGCGGGTAGAGATGAGGAACTGGAAAGGAGAAAAGACATGGATGGGAATTGCGTACAGGCCTCCCGGCAGTCGTCAGGAATGTGAGACTGAATATAAAACAGGAGGAAGGAAGGGCGTGTACAACACGCACTAATACAATAATCACGGGAGACTTCGATAAGCAGGTGGGCTGGGGAATTCAGGAAAGGAATCTGTGGAATGTCTATAATGTTTTTTGAAGCAGGTTATGGTAGAGCTCACTGGGGAACAGAGAATTCTGGTTTACTTTTCTGTGTTTTAAGATGATACTGGAGAGCAATGACTCTATACAATACTTGTCAGTGTATTTTGTAACAAAATACACAAAAAAAATTAAATCAAATTCACCCAGCAGCTTGAGAGGCAAAGTTGGCATCTGATGTAACTGTATTACAACTGAGTAAATGAAACTACAAAGACATGAGGGAGGAGCTGGTCAGAGTTGATTGGAAGGGAAGATTGGAAGGGAGCAGCAACGGGAGGGGTTTCTGGGGGTAATTTGGGAGGCACAGCAGGAATTCATCCCCAAGAAGCAGCGACATCTTAAGGGGTAGACCAGTCAACCACAGCCGACAAGGGAGGCCAGGGATAGCATATGATCACAGAAGAAGTGGCAGACCATGTGGTGAAGATTAGTGGGAACGTAGAGGATTGGGAAAACTTTAAAATCCAGTTGAGGAAAACCAAAAGAAATAAGCAATAAGGGGTGAGGAGAGGAAATATGAGAGTAACCTGGCTGTTAATATACACAAAGATTATAACAAGAAGAAAAAGAAGCATTGTGAGTGATCTTTCAGGAATCATGAAGTCAGGGAATGTCCCAGACAACTGGAAAGCGGAGCGTGTAATGCCGATGTTTAAGAAGAGAGGGTGGCAGAAGTCAGGAAACTGTAGGCCAGTCTGCCTGACCTCGGCCATCTGTAAGATTCTAGAGTCTGTTATTAATGATGAGATTGCAGGACATCTGGAAGTGAGGGTTAAATTGGGCTGAGTCAGCCTGGCAGTGTCAAGGGGTGGCTACGTCTGACAAATCTGTTAGCATTCTTTGTCTAACTTACTCATTGCCTCCTCAAGGGAGAGCCAATAGACATAATTCATTTGGATTTCCAGAAGGCCCTTGACAAGGTGTTGCACAGGAGGCTGCTAAATGAGATAGGTACCCATAGTGTTAGGGGGCATAGATAGAGGATTGGCTGACTGGCAGAAGGCAGAGTGTGGGGATAGAGGGATCTTTCCCGGGATGGCAGCTGGTGACTAATGGAGTTCCACAGGAGCCTGTGTTGGGATCACACCTATTCACGTTGCGCCTTAACAATCTGGATGAAGGAGCTGAGAGCACTGTTGCAAGGTTTGTAGATGACACAAACAGAGGTGGAGGGACAGGTAATGTTGAGGAAGTGGGGAGCATGCAGAAGGGCTAGGACAGGCTAGGAAAGTGGGCAAAGAAGGGGCAGATGGAATACAATGTGGGAAAGTGAGAGGTTATGCACATTGGTAGGAAGAATAGAAACATAGATAACAAAGTGTGGAGCTGGATGAACACAGCAGGCCAAGCAGCATCTTAGGAGCAGGAAAGCTGATGTTTCGGGCCAAGACCCTTCATCAGAAAAATTTTGTGCCCCTAAGATGCTGCTTGGCCTGCTGTGTTCATCCAACTCCACACTTTGTTATCTCAGATTCTCCAGCATCTGCAGTTCCCATTATCTCTGATCAGAATAGAAACATAGACTATTTTCTAAACAGAGAAAAGCTATGGAAATCTGAAGCAAAGGGACTCTGGAATCCTAGCACAGGATGAGGTTAACATGCAGGGTCACTTGGCAGTTCGGAAGGCAAGTGCGGTGTTAGTATTCATTTCAGTAGGCTAGAATACAAGAGCAGAGACACACTGCTGAGGATGTATAAGGCTGTGGTCAGAACGCATTGAGAATATTGTGAGCAGTTTATTTCTGGATGTGCTGCAATATCAGCACTTAGATACAGGCCAAATGAGGTTTACAGGAATGATCCTGGGGATGAAGGGCTTGTCTTATGAGGAGCAGGTGAGGACTCTGGGTCTGTACTCAGTGGAGTTTAGAAGGATGAGGGGGGATCTGATTGAAACATACAGAGTGCTGAGGGGCGTGGATAGAGTGGATGTGGGGAAGATGTTTCCATCAGTAGGAGAGATTAGGACCTGAGGGCACAGCCTCAGAGTGAGGGGACGACTCTTTTGAACTGAGATGAGGAGGAATTTCCTCAGCTAGAGGGTGGAGAATCTGTGGAACCCATTGCTACAGAGGGCTGTGGAGGGCGAGCCACTGACTATATTTAAGACAGGGATAGATAGCTTCCTGATTGGTCAGGGATCAAGGATTATCGGGAGAAAGGCAGGAAAATGGGGTTGAGAAACATATCAGCCATGAATGAATGGGGGAGCAGACTTAATGGGCTGAACAGCCTTAATTCTGCTCCTGTGTCTTATGGTCTGATGGAGACAGAGAGGGATTCAGGGGGTGGGGGTGGGGGGGTAGTGCGGTATGTAGGGAGAGGGGAATGTGGTCATGTTTCCAGGGCTGTGTGATGGGGATTTTCTCTCTGCTGTTGCTGCACTCACTGACTGTGTTTGCTTTCCTCAGCATGATGGGAACGTGTGGCCGATGAACTCCTCCAGCTCACGGACTTCGCGATCGCCTCCAGATGCCAGGTTTAATAATGTCTCCCTGATCCCTCTGCGAGGGAACGCCAGTGAAATGAGGAATAGCGTGGCAGCTTTTGCTACTGACCCTCTCTCTGTGAGTCCTCCTCAAACACCTGTCAATCGGAGTCATTCATCTCAAGCCCTGTAGGGCTGGGGAACGGTGGGTGAGGGGTTTGGATGTGGGCACTGGTGGCAGGATTGAGCTGAAGGCATTAGCAACCCTGCGGTGGCAGGATTCAAACCCAGGGACCCAGAACCTTATCTGGGTCTCTGGATTACCAGTCCAGCGATAATAACACTCGACCATCACCTCACCTCTGTGTTGAGGACATTCCTCTCTAGACTCGTGCCCTCCCTATCCCTACAATCCCACACCTCTGCAAGATCTGTACCCCCCCACACCCACCCCTCCAGCTCTGCCTCTCTTGAATTTGCCCTGATTTTAATTGTCCAACCATCCGAATTCCCCTCCTGAGCCTCTCTGCCCTCAAGGGAAGGATGAGGGCCATCTCTCATTGAAACTTGCAGAATACTGAGGGGCCTGAATAGATTGGATATTGGGAAGATGTTTCCATCAGTAGGAGAGACTGGGACCTGAGAGCACAGCCTCAGAGTGAGGGGACGACCCTTTAGAACTGAGATGAGGAGGAATTTCTTCAGCCAGAGGGTGGAGAATCTATGGAACCCATTGCCACAGAGAGCTGTGGAGGACTGAGTGTATTTAAGACAGATAGGTAGGTTCTTGATTAGTAAGGGAATCCAGGGTTACAGGGAGAGGGCAGGAGAATGGAGTTGAGAAACATATCAGCCATGATTGAATGGCAGGGCAGACTTGTATGAAAGTATCTCATATATTCACTGAAGAAATTTCTAATTTTGAAACAAATTTGGTGACAGGAATCACAAATGTTGATTTTTAATTTGGCCCAGGGACCTTAAGCTCAACAGTTGAAACCAGCCAAAGATTAATGACTGACTAATGTTTGTAGTTTGAGCCATAATGTTGCTGATTCATCATAAAATAAGACAGTATAGACAAGGCCCTTCAGCCCATTGAGTCTGTACTACAAAATTACACTAGTATTTGTATTATTCCCACTTTCCTACAATAGACCCAAAGCCTTGAATGTGATGACACTTCAGATGTCTACCCAAAACTGACTGAAGGTTGATGAAGTGGGGGAAGTAGTTCATGCTGATGTTTGTGATCAGTGTTCCTGCTGAGCTTTCTATGTCAACAGTTACGACCATCTTCCGTGCTTTTGTTCTTGTTCTTTGTCCGTCTGGGTGTTGCTGGCAAAGCCAGCGTTTGTTGCCCATCCCTAATTGCCCCGGGGTGGTGCCCCCGGCTATCTCAGGGAGCAGGAAGAGATTGTTGTAGGTCACATGTAAGCCAGACCAGGGGAGGACGGCTGATTTCCTTCCAGGTTCCACAGGGATGGGGGTGAGTAAAAAGAATTGAAGTGGGCAATCAGCCATGATTGTACTGAATGGCAGGGCAGACTTGATGGCCAGAATGGCCTCCCCCTGTTCCTATATTGCTAAAGGATATTAGTGAACCAGGTGGGCTTATTGCACCAGTTGACAATGGTGACATTTAGACTTGCTTTCAATTCCACAGTTTTTAATGAATTTACATTTCCCTACCTGCCATGTGGGATTTGAAGCGCCCACCAGAAACCCCCCTGAGAATTCAGTGAGGACCCTGGGTCACTCACCCAGTGACTACAGCTTCTCCAAAAACACTGTAATTATGTGGTTCGGATTACTGAATGCGCTTTCATTTTTGTTTATTCATTCGATGTGGGGGTCGCTGGCTGGGCCCAGCATTTATTGACCCTGTCCCTAGTTGCCCCTTGAGAAGGTGGGGGTGTGAGCTGCCTTATGGGATGGTTGTAATCCGTAAGCAGTAGGTAAACCCACACTATCCCTTCGGGAGGGAATGCCAGGATTCCGATCCTGCGACGCTGAAGGAGCGGTGATAAATTTCCAACTCAGGATGGTGAGTGGCTCCGAGGGGAGCTTGCAGGAGGGTGGTGTTCTTGTGTATCTGCTGCCCTTGTCCTTCTAGATGGAAGTGGCCATGGGTTTGGAAGGTGCTGCCTGAGGATCTTTGGTGAATTTCTGCAGGGCATCTTGTAGATAGTACACACTGCTGTGGTTGAGCGTCGGTGGGGGGAGGGAGTGGGATGTTTGTGGATGTGGTGCCAATCAAGCGGCTGCTTTGGCCTAGATGGTGTCAAGTTTCTTGAGTGTTGTTGGGGCTGCCCCCATCCAGGCAAGTGGGGAGTATTCCATCCCACTCCTGACTTGTGCCTTGTGGATGGTGGGACTGGCTTTGGGGAGTCAGGAGGGGAGTTACTCGCTGCAGCATTCCCAGCTTCTGTCCTGCTCAGATGGTCAGCTCCGGGTTTGGCGAGTTTTTGGGGAGGGTTAGGACAACAGGAAGAGAGTGGGTGATGGTGGATGATGGGAGGGGGGAGTGGGAATGAGCTGAATATCTGAGCTAATTCCGTCAGATCCCTGGTTAATGAGAATCCTTAAATACGTAGTGGGGTGCGGGCAGGTGGTTTTGGGGGCACAGAGGGGTAAGGGAAAGGGACCAAATTATCAGAGCCAACTTTCCACAGTTATGACCCTGGTTACTATGGAGATGGCTTCCAAATGGCTGTAATTCGAAACCCATCAATGGTGTTAGCCTCTCCCCCCTCACCTCTCCCCCTTCCCCTGCCCCCTCGTGCTTGCCCCTCCCCCTCGCATTTGCCCCTCCCCTTGCACTTGCCCCTCCCCCTCATGTTTGCCCCTCCCCCTCGTGCTTGCCCCTCCCCCCTCGCGCTCCCCTCTCCCCGCGCTCTGCCCCACCCTGGCCTCCCCACCACCCCTGCTCTCCCTCTGCCCTTCCTTCCATTGCTCCCTCATCTTGCTTTTGCTCTCTCTCCCTCTGCTCCTCTCTCTCCATCTTTCACGCTCTCTCTTATGCTCTCTCTGTCACTCTCTCCCCACGCCCCCCCAACCAAACCCCGCCACAACCTCGGTCTCTCCGCACCACCTTGTTGATGATGGCCTCCCTGCATTGAACAGTTAGGGTCCTGGGGTGACAGTGCAGCCCAGCAGTGGAACTGGGCACTTTTCCCCTTCGACAGTGAGGTGAGATGCTGGAGTTTTTTTTTGCACATTCTTTACCGAAGGTCATTGGACAGGAATGGAGTGACTCTTGTAAGACCATAACAGATAGGAGCAGAAATTAGGCCATTCAGCCCATCGAATCTGCTCTGCTATTCAATCATGGCTAATGCATTTCTCAAACCCATTCTTCCTCGTTCTCCCCATAACCTTTGATCCCCTTTACAATGAAGGACCTATGTATCTTCTTCAAGTCACATTAACAGAGGAGGCAGGAAGTGAGGTGATAAATCTTTACTCGTGATTTTGTCTAATTCCGTTTTGTTGTTTTCTAGATCTTTAAGAAGCAGTGAAAGCCTGGCCTACAGTCAAGGTGAGCATGGAAACTGGCTCAGGTACTACCCTGACCCTGACACACAGATCGACCCCGACTCGTGTGCTCCCCGCCGCCATCGCCCCCGCCTCCGCACCCCGCCCTCCAAGGAGCCCTCAACCCTGGAAATCCAGGGTTGCTACGCCCGGGACTCTGATCCCCAGCACTCAAAGAACAAAGAAACCTACAGCACAGGAACAGGTCCTTCGATCCTCCAAGCCTGCGCCGATCGAGATCCTAAGTCTAAACCTGCCACCTATTTTCTAACGGTCTGTGTCCATTCGCTCCCTGCCCATCCAAGTACCTGTCCAGATATATCTTAAAAGACGCTAACGTGTCTGCGTCTACCGCCTCCGCTGGCAACACGTTCCAGGCACCCACCACCCTCTGTGTAAAGAACTTTCCACGCATATCTCCCTTAAACTTTCCTCCTCTCACTTTGAACTCATGACCCCTAGTAATTGAGCCCCCCCACCCTCCGCCCCGACTCGATCCATGTCTGACTCACTGATCCCAACTTTGGCCCAAATAGGATCATATAATCTGCACAGTGTGCAAGCAGGTACATTCGGCCCATCGAGTTCACACTGACCGTCCAAAGAGCATCCTGCCCAGACTCTCCACCAGCACTACCTCCCCACCCATACTATCCCTGTGACCCTGCATTTTCCAGGGTTAGCCCATGTAGCCTACACATCCCTGGACTCTACGGGCAGTGTAGCACGGCCAAGTCACCCTAACCTGTACATCTTTGGACGGTGGGAGGAAACCGAAGCCCCCAGAGGAAACCTGCGCAGGCACATCTGTCCCGTCAGGGGAAGGGGAGAGTCACAGATAAGGAATTGCAGACCGTATCCTAACCGATCTGCTACCTTTCTATAACAGGAGGCTCGGGAACCAGAAACTACAGACAGGAGAAACAGGAAGGAGGGTGTGTTTAGCCGAAGAAGGAGGGAGCGAGACGGAGGCGAAGGTGCGGGAACAGCTACTTCCACTGAGCATTGCTGTTTGTCGTTCTAGTACAGGTGAAGGACTGGCTTTATCGATCCACCTGAGCTAATCGTTGGTGTGCGAATGAAGGACCAATGTCAAAATCACCTGCTATTTAAAAGATACTCAATACGTCAATATAAAAACTATTGTAGCATAGAGGACGTCCAATGAAAGCTTGTACATATTTTACAACTTGTAGCCCCTTTTTCCCGAACCCCTGCGCCAGCTGCAAAGATGTTTATTTAATTTAACCCTGATTTCCTCACCTTACAACCTGGTCCTGTTGTCAGGTCTGTGCAATGCTTGGTCAAAATGTGAATAGATGTTGTGGGGGCAGCAGATGGGAGATAAAAATGATCAAATCTTTCCCTGACTCTGCTGTCCTGTGTGTGCTTAAAGGGCCGTGAGCCGGAGGAGCGGGGGTGGCGGGGGATTGCAGAATTGACCAGCGATTGGCCCGAATGGCCTCATCCTACTCCTGATTCCTCTGTGGATTGGGAAAGTGGGTGCTGGTTGGCAGTGGGGGTGGTTGGGGCTGTGGGGGGGCGGGGGGGGATTGGGGAGGGCTTGGTGGGGGGTGGGGGGGCAAGGCGGTGTTCGGGACGGGGGGGCGGTGTTGGAGGGGGCAGCGGCCGGGCCTGGGTGATGTTGAGGGGGTGTTGTGGGGGCCAAGGGGGTTCTTGAGGGAGTGTTGGGGGAGTCGGGGGGGTGTTTGGGGGGCCCAGGGAGGGTGTTGAGCATGCCGGGGGTTTGTTGGGGGGGGGTTGACAGTGGGGGCTGGGGGTGGTGTTGGGGGGCCGGCGGGCAGGGCTGGGTGATGTTGAGGGGGTCAGGGGGGATGTTGAGGGGGCTGGTGGTTTGTTGGGGGGGGGTGACGGTGGGGGCTGGTGGTGTGTTGGGGGGGTGGCGGGTGGGGCTGGTGGGGGTTGTGGGGTGTAACATTGGTGCGGCAATGGAGGTGGGGGAGGAGAAGTAGGGTGTGGAAGAAAGGGGACCTGCAAAGTTGGGTGTGGGGGGAGCAGGCAGGATCAGGACATAGTACATCAGAGGACAGCTGTGTTGTAAATTTGTAACTTGGAGTATGGTGAGAACATGCCAGTCAGACCACAGCCTGAATACTGTGACCCACCTGTCACTCCTGTTGTGACACAGGGACCAATGCGGGGGCCCCAAGCAGTTACAACCTGTTGGAATAACTTGGAACATATTATCGATAAGTGTGCAGGTGACAAAACAGGCGAGTGTCGAGGATGACAGAGGGATACAGACAGGATGACTGTGTGACTGAAACCTTCCATGTAAATCCGGGTAAGCGTGAGAAGCACACCTCCCCAGATCATAGCCAACCAGCTCTGTGTGAAATCACAAGCTTTTTGAGTGCTGCCCCTTCATCAGGTGAAGTCGCGAAGGTCAAAGCTTGCGATTTCACATAAACCCATTGGGTGATAACCTGGTGTCATGTGACTTCTGACCTTGTCTGCCCCAGGCCGACACCGGCATCTCCACTTCATGGTAAATGTGAGGTCATGCACTTGGCGGGAAGATTAGAGGGGCTGAATATTATTTAACTGGAGCAATGCTACAGCTACTGGGGCATTTAGGAGTTTGTGTCCATGAATCACACAACGCCCAGCGTCCGGATTCAGTGAGTTGTAGGGTTGGAAAATGAATGTTGGCCTTTACTTTGGCAGGAAAGGGATCTTAACAATAGGGGGAGGTCTGGCTATAACTATACAGGACTCTAGGCAGATCACAGCTGGAATACTGTGAACCGTTTCGGGTCCTTTATCGAAAGAAACATAGCCTGGCATTGGAGGCAGTCCAGAGAAGGTTCATTCAGCTGATCCTGGGTATGGAGGGACTATCTGTTGAAGAAAGGTTGAGCAGGTTTGGCCTGAAGTTGGAAGCATGAGAGGCGACCTTATTGCAACAGTCGAGGTTCTTAAGGGTCTTGGTCATGTTAGATGTGGAGAGGGAGTTCCCCCATGTGGGGTCACCCATTTAAGACTGAGATGAGGAGGAATTTCTTCACCCAGAGGGGTGTGACTCTGTAGTTCTTTACCACAGAGGGCTGTTGGGCTGAGTTATTGACTACATCTGAGGCTGGGAGAGATGGATAGTTACTTGGCGGGGGGAATCGAGGGTTGTGGGGAAAACGCAGGAATGTGGAGGTGAGGATTATCAGGTCAGCCACCACCTCGTTGAAGGGCAGAGCAGACGCGATGGGCTGAACGGCCTACCCCTGCTGCTACGTCTCATGATGGCAGCTCCGTGTGGCTGAAGATTGTGAAATTCCGTAGTGAGGACTGGAGGAGAAGGAGGGAAAAGCAGAAAATAACTACCTGGGAGTGTTGCCACAGTGATCTTTTCATGATGTGGCCCCTTCACTGCCTGATGATGATGTGAGCCTTTAATTTGACCAATTCAGGCCGTTACCATAACTACCAGCTGGTGTTGCCATGGGTACCGAAGCTTGATATTGAACAATAAAAAAGCACAAGGTAAAGAAAGTGACTAAAAATACAAAAATAGTGGAAGTTTGACCTCGCTTCTGAACATTTTGGGATTTTCGATGTGGGGGCAGGTGTCAAATTAACGTATAAGTCACGTTGCAACTCATCAGCTGAAAGTTCCTCAAAACAAACATCCGCTCAGAGTGAGGAGGGCTGGAGGGATTGTCTTGGAGAGTTCTCAACTCTTCAGGACCTTCCTGGATTTTCAGGGGATTGGGAGTAAAACTGAGCGTACTGAGCCTCGCTGCCGATTAATGAGGATCGGGGAAGCGTCATTCTTCAGCTGGAAAGGCTTAATTGGCCACTGGATCAACCACCCTCCCAAACGCTGCTTGAAGAGGTGAGGTATCTTTGTGAATGGAATCCAGCTCAAAGGCTCGGAGACCGGGCGCCCATCCCTAATTGCCCCAAGAGACCAGTGAAAAGTCAACCACATCGCTGAGTGTCTGCAGCCCCACGTTTAGCTTGGCGCGCAAAAAGAGGTAGGAAGGGAGGAGGGATGGAAATAACTTGAGAGAGGTTGGAGGTGTGAAATATAAACAAAAGTGCTGGAGAAACTCAGCAGGTCTGGCAGCATCCGTGGAGACAGAAACCAAGTTAACATTTAGAGTCCTGTATGACTTCAGTATTAATGTTCCCTGAAATATCATACTCCACCTGAAACTCTCTGCAGGACCTTAGAGGAGTTTGAGTGATGTTAGCACAAGTGGGTGAGAAGCACCAGTCAGACCCATCTCAATTCAAGGAACACTTGACCCCACCCTTTTAATGATTTTGACAACTGGGATGGTGAGTTTCTAGCTTGGGAGTGTCAACTTGCTAATTAAAGAGGATTATGCATTTTCATAGAATCCCTACAGTGTGGAAATAGGCCCTTCGGCCCCACACCAACGCCAGAGCATCCCACCCAGACCCATCCCCTAACCTACCTAATCTATACATCCCTGAACACTATGGGGCAATTTAGCATGGCCAATCCACCTAACATGCTCAGCTTTGGACCGTAGGAGGAAACCAGAGGAAACCCCACGCAGACACGGGGAGAATGTGCAAACTCCACACAGACAGTCGCCCGAGGCTAGAATCGAACCCAGGTCCCTGGTGCTGTGAGGCTGCAGTGCTAACCGCTGAGCCACCGTGCCACCCAAAATGCTGATTTGTTTTGGTAAAACAAAAATGAACAGAACTTTTATAATTAATAGTGGGTAATAATTCGATGGTGTCATAGGACGTAGGGACCTAGGGTTTTGGGTACATAAGAATTGGAAGTTTGCATCACATATAGACAGGGTGTTTAAGAAGGCATTCAGCACACTTGCCTTCGTTGGTCAGTCCTTTAAATCTCGAAGTTGGGATCTTGTGTTGAGTTGAACAGGATGTTGGTGAGGCCTCTACTGGTATACTGTGCCCAGTTCTGGTCACCCTGTTACAGGAAGGACATCTATTAAGCTGGAGAGGGTTCCGAGGAGATTTACCAGGATGTTGCTGGGAAAGGAGGGTTTAAGGTACAAAGAAAGGCTGGATAGTCTGGGACTGGAGTGTAGAAGGTTGAGAGGTGACCTTACAGAGGTTTATGAAATAATGAGGGGTATAGATGAGGTTAATGGTATCAGAGATAATGGGAACTGCAGATGCTGGACAATCTGAGATAACAAAGTGTGGATGAACACAGCAGGCCAAGCAGCATCTTAGGAGCACAAAAGCTGATGTTTTGGGCCTAGACCCTTAATCAGAAAAGGGGATGGGGAGAGGGTTCTGGAATAAATAGGGAGAGAGGGGGAGGCAGATCAAAGATGGATAGAGGAGAAGGGTAGGTGGAGACGAGACAGATAAGCTAAAGGGGCGGGGATGGAGCCAATAGAGGAGAGTATGGGTGGGGAGGTAGGGAGGGGATAGTTCAGACAGGGGAGGACGGACAGGTCAAGGGGGCAGGATTAGGTTAGTAGGTAGGAATTGGAGGTGCAGCTTAAGGTGGGAGGAAGGGATAGGTGAGAGGAGGAACAGGTTAGGGACGTGGGGACGAGCTGGGCTGGTTTTGGGATGCGGTGGGTGGAGGGGAGATTTTGAAGCTTGTGAAATCCACATTGATACCATTAGGCTGCAGGGTTCCCAGGCGGAATATGAGTTGCTGTTCCTGCAACCTTCGGGTGGCATCATTGTGGCACTGCAGGAGGCCCATGATGGACATGTCATCTAGAGAATGGGAGGGGGAGTGGAAATGGTTTGCGACTGGGAGGTGCAGTTGTTTGATGCGAACTGAGTGGAGGTGTTCTGCAAAGCGGTCCTCAAGCCTCTGCTTGGTTTCCCCAATGTAGAGGAAGCCACACCGGGTACAGTGGATGCAGTATACCACATTGGCAGATGTGCAGGTGAACCTCTGCTTAATGTGGAATGTCATCTTGGGGCCTGGGATGGTAGCTGGCTTTTCCCTAGATTGGGGGATTTCAAGACTAGGAGGGGGCAGATTTTCAAGGTGAGAGGAGATAGATTTGAAAAACACATAAGAGGCAAATTTTTTACACACGTGTGGTTCGCGTGTGGAATGAACTTCCAGATGAAGTGGTGGATGTGGGTACAGTTACAGTGTTTAATACACATTTGGATAAGAACATGAATAGGGAAATTTGGAGGGATATGGGCCAGGAGTAGGCAGATGGAACTAGTTTAGTTTGGGATGATGTTCAGCATGGTCTGTTTGTGCCGAAGGGGCTGTAAGACCCTATTGTCTGTTAAATGCCTCATTGGTTAATGGCCCAACTCATCTCATTTCTGTCTGGCTTCCAAACTCACCAAAAATAGCTAGACTTTGAGAAAACTCACCACAGAAGTCAGCATGGGCACCTGGCACATTGAGCTCACCTCCTGCTTCAAATGGCATCCATGTTGGTCACTGGGCACCACTATCTCAGGCACACACTCTGGCTATTGTCCACATGCTCCCCTGTCTACAGACGTTGGCATCCAAAATGGGTCAGTTTCAAAGAATCCTTGTGGCATATCTCCAGTGCACAGGGTGCTTCTGCACGTCAACGCTGACCCTAGGAACTTTCATTGTGCTGCTGTAGCCAGGACACTGTATGCTCAGGGGCATACCACCCCAGCTCAGGGTCTGCACCAGGCTGCACCTCTGGGCCCCTGACTCA
Organism: Stegostoma tigrinum; assembly: GCF_030684315.1. Taxonomy (NCBI): domain Eukaryota; kingdom Metazoa; phylum Chordata; class Chondrichthyes; order Orectolobiformes; family Stegostomatidae; genus Stegostoma; species Stegostoma tigrinum. The sequence continues at coordinate 109,935,617 of NC_081359.1, read as the reverse complement.
CTGCCACAGCTCTTGCTCGCTCTGAGCCGGCCTGGATGATTCTCTGCCTTATCTCTTATCTTTCAACATGAGTTACATGCTGCTTGTATTTCGTTCGGTGCAGACACAAGGGCCTTAAGCAAGTCAAGGGGAACACAGCAGCAGGCCAAGGACAGTCTCTGATACCAGATCACAGGATTCGAGACTTACAGCAGTCAAGAGTTCAGATACTTCCCTCCTCAAGGGGTGAGGAGTAGAACATTGGGCAGCTCACTGCCCAAGCTTGACTCTTCCTACCTTTATTGATGGCAGTTCGCCTCTTGGAATGAGAGGCTGGTATTCTGGGAGGTCAAAGGCGACTCAGACATTGGGGCAGCTAGCGAGGTGGCCTGAGGGAGACTGCAGTTTTCTTCCCCATCCTATGCTCCCTAAATCTTGCCTAATCTCATCGTAATTGCCTTTCCCCCAGCTATAACTCTTGCCCAGTGGTATACACCTATCCCTTTCCATCACTAAAGTAAACATAACAGAACTGTGATCACTATCACCAAAGTGCTCACCTACTTCCAAATCTAACACCTGGCCGGGCTCATTACCCAGTACCAAATCTAATGTGGCTTTGCCCCTTGTTGGCCTATCTACATACTGTGTCAGGAAGCCCTCCTGCACACACTGGACAAAAACTGACCCATCTATAGTACTCGAACTATAGTGTTCCCGTCAATATTTGGAAAGTTGAAGTCCCCCATGACAACTACCCTGTCTCTCTCACTCCTATCGAGAATCATCTTTGCTATCCTTTCCTCTACATCTTTGGAACTATTCGGAGGCCTGTAGAAAACTCCCAACAGAGTGACCTCTCCTTTCCTGTTTCTAACCTCAGCCCACACTACCTCAGTTGACGAGTCCCCAAACATCCTTTCTGCAACTGTAATACTGTCCTTGACCAACAATGCCACACCTCCCCCCCTTTTACCATCTTCTCTGTTCTTACTGAAACATCTAAATCCCGGAATCTGCAACAACCATTCCTGTCCCTGCTCTATCCATGTCTCCGAAATGGCCACAACATCAAAGTCCCAGATACTAACCCATGCTGCAAGTTCACCCACCTTGTTCCGGATGCTTCTGGCGTTGAAGTAGACACACTTCAAACCAACCTCTTGCTTGCTGGTGCCATCTTGTGTCCCTGAAACTTTATTTCAGACCTCCCTACTCTCAACCTTTTCTATACTCGAACTACAATTATGGTTCCCATCCCCCTGCTGAATTAGTTTAAACCCACCCGAATAGCCTTAGCAAATCCCCCCCACCCCCCAGGATATCGGTACCCTTCTGGTTCAGGTGACGACCATCCTGCTTGTAGAGGTCCCACCTACCCCAGAAAGTACCTGGTAAGCTTTGTTTGAGGCAGTTTGCAACTTTCCTTTGTAATGATCGCAGTTGATGGTAACACTGGACACGTCAGATCCCAGTGTCAGTGCTCACTGTGGGTAGCGCACTGAGAATCAAGTTGCACTGAATCCAAAATCATCACAAGTTAGTGGTTTTATCAGAAAAAACAGAATTCCCCAGGTTACCTGCCTTTAGAGTCAAGTTGACAGAAAGTACAAATCAGGTTCTGGACTGAACAAGAGCTAGTATTCATTACAAATTCATAGATTCTAGTAACAGGTAAACAGTTAAGAACTGTCGACAAATGACTCTACTATGTCAAACTCTAACCTCTTCCCGTCCCGTCCCCTTTTAGCACTCCCTCTCTCTCTCTCCCTCACGCACACATACAGACACACGCATGCATACGCAAGCACTTGCCCACACAGATGCACAAACCAATACCCGCACGCATACACGCACGATGCAGCTGCACAGAAATACGCACACAAGCAGATGCATGTACACACGCGCACATAAACGCCCACCTGCATGTGCGGGAACACAGATGTGCATGAACATTCACACATACATCCACATGTGCATGCACACACAACACACAGACATGCCCACACATGCATGCAGACACACACCCACACTCGTGCACACAGATGCAAGAAAAGGGTGTAATGGACAGAGGGGAAGTCAGAGAAAGCAGCTGAATGATCCGTCCCATGGGGTTTGCTATGATGATCCTACTGGCTTGTCAGGACTTTCTACCCCTCAGTCTTCTTCTTTGGACACTTTTACTTGGCTGCGGGGTGTGCAGAGTGACCAGTTCGCACTAATAAAGCCTCTACCTTGTTGGTTAAAAGCCACAGCTTACAACACTGATGAGGAAAAGTAAACTGGCTTTCGTTGAGCTTGATATATTTTTTAACTGCATAGATAAGGACAGTATTTTCCAGAGGTCCAGTGGCTTCTGTTCAAGTGTTCAGAGCCACAAGCTGCTCCATTACCTGGTAACCACACTTGTTGGCCAGCAAGAGACCTCTGGTCACCACACCGCAGACCAATCAGCAATTCATTGCCAGCCAAATGCCATTTTTACTCTTCTCCAGAACCTTTAAATGTTAACTTGGTTTCTCTCTTCACAAATGCAGCCCGACCTGCTGAGGTTTTCCAGAAATTTCTGTTTTTAGTTCCTATTTCCAGCATCTATAGTGTTTCACTTTTATTTGACTGCCTTGACAGATTATATGTTTAATATTTGCTGTAGGTTACCATGGATAGTTAATTACTATTACTGAGACTGTTGTTGTTCTTTAACAAGCGAACACAACAGTACATTTCACCACAGAGAGAAAACAAAACATACAAATCTATATATGATAGTTTATAAAGATCTTGACGTAAACAAGAAAACAAAGCTTCAACCTGATTCCTAGCGATACCCTTTAGTGATACTCAAACCCAGCTCAAATCTCAACTCTTCAATTTCTTACTTAACCACTACAATGAAACTTTCCTTCTGGGGCTGAAATTTTTAGAATTGCTTTACAAGTTGGCTGCCTGAACCTCCTTTCAGTTCTGACAAACTGAAAACTCTATAAACTCAAGCTGAGCTTGGAGCCATCAGAAACAACTTCCGCTGTTGGTGTGACTTTTTTTTTCCAGAAGTGAATTCCTTATTCTTCTGAAGTAAACACGAAAATCAGTCAGTGGTCCCCATTCATTTTCTTAGTCTGTCATGAACTTAAAAACATAAACATTCCATCAATTAACTGCATAACTATCTTGCTTGGTGGTTAACTTAGGTCACTGTTCCAAATGACTTTCTGACCTTTAAAATAAAAAAAATTCACAAAACTGAAATCAGAATCTATCTGCTTCTATTTTAAAAATCTAAACATGAACAATGAAATAAATATCTTATATATTGTTATCATTCTTTATCGTGGCCCTGCCTAGTGATTAGTAGGTAAGGATGCAGCACTGTACTGTAGCTACAGAAGAGGACCTGCTCATTGATGACAATATTGGGCTTCTCACATTTTAGTCATAAGTACAATTACATTTGATCAGGCTATTTGTCCAGTTCCTTATGGAGCAACTGCTCTCTCCAAAGTGTAGAATTGAATTCCTTGTCTCTACCCACAACTATTTGCGACATCTGTAGAATCAGTGGAGACAACATAACGTGAATGTTAACCCTTTCAGGACCATCAGTGTGGACAGCACTTGACTTACTCACCACCCACTGCTGCAAACCCAGTCTGGCACCTATGTCCTTTACAACCTGACCAGCTCGATCCTGCCGAACCCATGTTTAACCTGAAGCCATGAGACTTCATGGAGTTTGGAGTCAATGTTGAGGACTTCTAGAGCAACACCCTCTCGACTGTGTACCTCTGTGCCACCCCCTCTGCTGGGCCTGTCCTGCCATTGGGACAGGATGGTGATGGTGGTGTCTGGTACATTGTCTGTAAGGTATGATTCTGTGAGTAAGGTATGATCCATTTAACCTCTCTACCTTGTTGGGATTTGAGGTCCTGCACTGGCCAACCGGTCCTGAAATCTGACAGTGTGTTACAGTAACCTGATTTACTTGGTGTGAGTTGAATTTGTAGAGGACCTGCTTAAAATGGCCATAAAATGATGGAGGGAGTCGGGTGTGTGGGAACATGACCACTGTGAAAACCTAGTGATGCTGACGCTGAATCTAGAGTCCTCAAAGTGTGAGACTTTGAGCTGGTTCACTGCGATGATCCCTGGTAGGGTGGGACTGTTTTATGAGTAAAGGCTAAACAGGTTAGGACCCTACTCACTGGGGTTTAGGATTCTTAAGGGGCCTCACAGGGTAAATGCTGAGAGACAGTTCCCCTCATGGGAGAGACTAGGACCAGAGGGCATAGTCTCAGAATAAAGTGGCACAAACTTAAGACTGAGATGAGGAGGAATTTCTTCTCTCAGAGTGTTGTGAGCCTTTGGAACTCCTCATCACAGAGGGCTGTGGGGGTAGAGTCCTTGTGTATATTTAAGGCCGAGAGAGATTCTTGATCAGTCGGGGAATCAAGGATTACAGGGAAAGGGCAGGAAAGTGGATGTGAGGAATGTCAGATTAGCCACAATCCTACTGAGTGGTGGAGCAGGTTCAAGGGGCTGAATGGTCTTCTCCTGATCCTATTTCTCATGGTCTTATGGATGATGTTATTTTATTTCTCTTCCAATGTTCTTAATAAAAATGATTTGCCATGAGTTTATTGTGGATGCTTAGCAATGATTTTGAGTTTTTCAAAGTCTCTGGAAAGCCATGTTTGTTGGAGAAGTTGGAATGTGTTTACAGCAATCCCTGTGTAACCTTGTGCCCCCAGGATGTGCTTACTGGAATGATCAGTTAATGTATGTGATGTGAGAAGGCACACAGGTTACTGAAAAACCAAGCCCCATCCCGTTTAACAAGAAACAATGCAAACATATTTCTCTGTTTGCATGAGGAAATATTGTTTGGATCATGTTACCACTAAGCTGAGACAGTAACTTGTCAAAAGTTTTTGGAATTGAGTGACAGTAATCTCTTTTACTCACAGAGTTAAAAACAGTCTGGTGCTTGGGTCCAGAGAGCAGTCTGTACTCAAACAATTCCCTCTTGTAAAACATTCCCTGTTAAATGTGATTCCACACGTCGATAACACTTTCTGAGTAAACCCCAAAGTGTGGCTACATTAACAAACAGTTAAAGGTAATCCCAGCGGTTAAAATGTCGGTAATGTTCGCTTGCTAGAAATGAATTTTCATACACACTGATTTGTACTCTGCAAACAAAAGGAATTCGATCAAGTTAGTGCCTTCTCAGTATTGGAGAGTCTATAGTCCTCCAATTCTCTCTCTCCATGGCAATGCCTCACTCAATCAATGTCAACAATCATCACTCCTTTCTCCCATTGCCTTAAATGCTGGAACAGTTTGAAATCTGGCAATCTCATATCGATCCAAATAAAATAAAGAGAGAAACGTTTGGTAACAGTGCAAAGCAGTGGTATGGTGTTGGTAACTCCGGAATAACATCCCAGAATCTCACGGTCTTGTTCTGGGGATCCAATCTCAACTTGACAGATGATGAAATTGGAATTATGAAAAATTGATATTAAAATAAGCCTAATGGCGACTGTGTAACCATTTTCAGTTGTAAAACTCATTGGTTCACTAATGTCCTTTAAGAAGACACATCCTAACCTGGCCGAGACTACATGTGACTTCAGACCCACAGCAATGTGGTTAAATTGAAACTATCCTCAGGGCAATTAGGGATGAGCAATGAATGCTGGCACAGCAAACACTCCCTCACTGCAACATTATGTTTTATAAAGTCTGACTCTTCAATAAAAATTGTACAAATATGATGGAGATTTTGTCAATGTTCTCAGCACCGACCCTCCGACAGTGCCCACTCCCTCAGCACTGACCCTCCGACAGAGCCCGCTCCCTCAGCACTGACCCTCCGAAAGTGCGGCGCTCCCTCAGCACTGACCCTCCGACAGTGCCCACTCCCTCAGCACTGACCCTCCGACAGTGCCCATTCCCTCAGCACTGACCCTCCGACAGTGCGGCGCTCCCTCAGCACTGACCCTCCGACAATGCCCGCTCCCTCAGCACTGACCCTCCGACAGTGCGGCGCTCCCTCAGCACTGACCCTCCGACAATGCCCGCTACCTCATCACTGACCATCCGACAGTGCCCGCTCCCTCAGCACTGACCCTCCGACAATGCCCACTCCCTCAGCACTGACCCTCCGACAGTGCGGCGCTCCCTCAGCACTGACCCTCCAACAGTGCGGGGCTCCCTCAGCACTGACCCTCCGACAGTGCCCGCTCCCTCAGCACTGACCCTCCAACAGTGTGGCGCTCGCTCAGCACTGACCCTCCTACAGTGCCCACTCCCTCAGCACTGAACCTCTGACAGTGCCCACTCCCTCAGCACTGACCCTCCGACAGTGCGGCGCTCCCTCAGCACTGACCTCCGACAGTGCGGCGCTCCCTCAGCGCTGACCCTCCGACAGTACGGGCCTCCCTCAGCACTGACCCTCCCACAGTGCGGTGCTCCCTCAGCACTAACCCTCCGACAGTGCGGCGCTCCCTCAGCGCGGACCCTCCGACAGTGCAGCGCTCCCTCAGCGCTGACCCTCCGACAGTGCCCACTCCCTCAGCACTGACCCTCCGACAGTGCGGCACTCCCTCAGCACTGACCCTCCGACAGTGCGGCACTCCCTCAGCATTGACCCTCCGACAGTGCCCACTCCCTCAGCACTGACCCTCCGACAGTGCGGCGCTCCCTCAGCACTGACCCTCCGACAGTGCGGCGCTCCCTCAGCACTGACCCTCCGACAGTGCCCACTCCCTCAGCACTGACACTCCGACAGTGCCCACTCCCTCAGCACTGACCCTCCGACAGTGCCCATTCCCTCAGCACTGACCCTCTGGCAGTGCGGCGCTCCCTCAGCACTGACCCTCCGACAGTGCCCACTCCCTCAGCACTGACCCTCTGGCAGTGCGGCGCTCCCTCAGCACTGACCCTCCGACAGTGCCCACTCCCTCAGCACTGACCCTCCGACAGTGCGGCGCTCCCTCAGCACTGACCCTCCGACAGTGCGGCGCTCCCTCAGCACTGACCCTCCGACAGTGCCCACTCCCTCAGCACTGACCCTCCGACAGTGCCCACTCCCTCAGCACTGACCCTCCGACAGTGCCCATTCCCTCAGCACTGACCCTCCGACAGTGCGGCGCTCCCTCAGCACTGACTGGGTGGGAATGCAGGTAGATAGCTGTCCTGACATTCCTCGCAGGGTGGAGTAGAATGGACAGTGTGTGATATTAGCTACCAGAGTGTTTTGGACAAAAATGTTATTCAAGAAGAAAATAATAGAATATATCCAATTGTGGGAAGAAATCAAAGTGTAATGGTATTCTGACAAAATATTAACGTTTACAAAATAATATCTTTGTCAGACGGTGATTGTGTAAAATGTGCTGCTAATTTTGCCGATCTTGGGCTCTCTGAGCTATTCCTCTGGGTGAGCTGAGGATTGATCGGGAGGTTGAAATCTCCGTCCTCAGGGCACTGATGTCTTTTAGTGCTGGTGTTGGTGGGAGGTTGATAAGAGAGTCTGACGTTCTCCCCCTCACTGTCTGTGCTGCCTGGCCTGTGCAGGGAATAAAGGAAGAGACGGAGCGAGAGAGAGAGATGCTTCTGATTTGAATTCCAACCCAGATCTTGGAGAAGCCATGAGCCCTGGCCCCAGAGGATGGGACAAGCACTTAGACACTCCTTGCTCTGCCGGCACTCCGAATCCAACTCCGCCAGCAACATGTAAGTGTTTTGCTGTGAATTGACAGGCGAGCCCTCAGTGCAGCCCAGCGCTTGTGTGAAAGAGAGTCTGATGAAGCAGGCTGGGACAATTCGGATTAATGTCCCCCTCTCCAATGGAGTGCTTTTATTCTGAACCGGCGGCTGCCCCCTTTGCCAGCAGCTTGCCAAAGGGGGCTGGGAAATGATTTGAACGGAATTAGAACGCAGGTTTTTGTTCTCTAACCGATCCTGCGTTTGTGTATGGGTTTGAGGTTCCTGCACTGGGTCTGTTCCGAGCTAATGCTTTTAATGATATTGCTGGAAATGACATCCAACTTCTCAAGTGATGGCCACTCTGTAAAGTAATCCCCTCTTCCCTTCCGCATCAATCATTATCGCTCATTAATGTGGTTTTGGATTTGTTTGATATTGATTTCTGTAGCGTGACTTTGCATTTCAGCTCACACTGATAGGCTTTCGGCAGCGGCTGTCACACTGTTGACTTTCCATCGTCAGTGGATTTTTACATTCATCAGTGAGAGACGGTTAGCACTGAGGAAGGAGAGGGGAGCAATATCACACCCCAGGCACTCCCAGGGCAGGGACAGCACCGGGTTAGAGACAGAGTAGAGCTCCCCCGGCACTGTCCCCCCATCAAACAGTCCCAGGGACAGGGACAGCACGGGGTTAGATACAGAGTAAAGCTCCCTCTACACTGTCCCCCCCATCAAACAGTCCCAGGGACAGGGACAGCACGGGGTTAGATACAGAGTAAAGCTCCCTCTACACTGTCCCCCCCATCAAACACTCCCAGGGACAGGGACAGCACGGGGTTAGATACAGAGTAAAGCTCTCTCTGCACTGTCCCCCCATCAAACAGTCCCAGGGACAGGGACAGCACAGGGTTAGATACAGAGTAAAGTTCCCTCTACACTGTCCCCCCCCCATCAAACACTCCCAGGGACAGGGACAGCACGGGGTTAGATACAAAGTAAATCTCTCTCTGCACTGTTCCCCCATCAAACACTCCCAGGACAGGGACAGCACAGGGTTAGATGCAGAGTAAATCTTCCTCTACACTGTCCTCCATCAAACACTCCCAGACAGGGACAGCACGGGGTTATATACAGAGTAAAGCTCCCACTACACTGTCCCCCATCAACAACTCCCAGGGACAGCACAGGGTTAGATACAGAGTAAAACTTCCGTCTGCACTGTCCCCATCAAACAATTCCATTGAATCATAGAATCCCGACAGATTGGAAGCAGGGCATTTGGCCCATCAGGTCCACACTGACCCTCTGAACAGCATCCCTCCCAGACCCAACCCACCCTTACAATATCCCTGTAACCAGCATTTCCCATGGCCAATCCAGCTGGCCCACGTATCTTTAAACTGTAGGAGAGAGCTGGAGCACCCGGAGGAAACCCACGCAGACACAGAGAGGATGTGTAAACTCCACACAGACAGTGGCCTGAGGGTGGGATTGAACCTGGGTCCCTGGCACTGTGAGGCTGCAGTGCTAACCACTGAGCCACCGTGCCATATTCCAGGGAAATGGGCAGCACGAGTTTAGATACAGAGTAAAGCTCCCTCTACATTGTCCCCCATCAAACGCTCCCAGGACAGGGACAGCACGAGGTTAGATACAGAGTAAAGCTCCCTCTACATTGTCCCCATCAAACGATCCCAGGGCAGGGACAGCACGAGGTTAGATACAGGGTAAAGCTCCCTCTACATTGTCCCCCATCAAACGCTCCCAGGACAGGGACAGCACGAGGTTAGATACAGAGTAAAGCTCCCTCTACATTGTCCCCATCAAACGATCCCAGGGCAGGGACAGCACGAGGTTAGATACAGGGTAAAGCTCCCTCTACATTGTCCCCATCAAACACTCCCAGGACAGGGACAGCACGGGGTTAGATACAGAGTAAAGCTCCCACTACACTATGCCCCCCATTAAACACTCTCAGGACAGGGACAGCACGAGGTTAAGTACAGAGTAAATCTCCCTCTACACTGTCCCCATCAAACACTCCCAGGACAGGGACAGCGCGTGGTTGGATATAAAAGCAAATATAGTTTCTTATCCTAGAAAAGATGTATACAACGGTTCAGTGAAAGCACAGGTACCTCAGTACAGGAGTTCAGTTTGTGAAACTTCTAAAGCAGAAGTGTTTGGTTAGAAATCGGCTGTTTATTTAAAAGCCATGAAAGTCTGAGCTCTCAGTTTAATGAACATTGTGTAAGATGACTTCACAGTTCACAGGACAGAACAGCGGATATCCAGCTTCATCAAGCTTAACAATTTGAAATAGGTTTTTGTAATTTCTCTGGATTTGAATCACTGTGAAGCAATGGTGTTAGGAAATAGTTGAAACTTTCTTTTGCCGGGTGTTTTAAGAATTTTTCCAAACTGTGTTTTATATTCAACTCATTAATTTTTGTTTTGTTTTGTTTTTGTCTTTTATGTGATACACTTCCGTTCTGTTTTGAAAGGAAATCTACAATTTCATGTGATAACAAGGTGTAGAGCTGGCTGAACATAGCAGGCCAAGCAGCATCAGAGGAACAGGAAGCTAGACAGTCTAGGCCCGAAACGTCAGCCGTCCTGCTCCTCTGATGCTGCTTGGCCTGTTGTGTTCATCCAGCTCCACACCTTGTTATCTCAGATTTTCCAGCATCTGCAGTTCCTCCTATCTCTGATACAATTTCACGTGACTTTGTTTCATTGACTGATGACCAGATTCTCCAACAAATCCAATGAGCTGGATTTCAGTCTGGGATTTAACTGGAATCAGAGAGTCAAACAGCATGGAAACAGATACTTCAGTCTAACCAGTCCAAACTAAATATGTTCCCAAACTAGACTAGTCCCACCTGTCTGCTCCTGGCCCGTATCCCTCCAATCCTTTCCTTTTCATGTACTTATCCAAACTGAATTCACTGCCACAGAAGTGTGTGGAGGCCAGGTCATTGAGTACATTTAAGACAGAGATAGATAGGTTCTTGATTGAGGAGGTGATCAAAGGTTATGGGGAGAAGGCGAGAGAACAGATTTGAAAAACTTATCAGTCGTGATCGGGCGGTGGACCAGACTCAATGGGCCGAATGGCCTATTTTCTGCTCCTGTGTCTTCTGGTCTAAACGTCTTTGAAATGTTTTAACTGTGCCCATAGCCACCACTTCCTCAGGAAGTTCATTCCACACACGAACTGTGTAAACAAAGTTGCCCCCATGTGCTTTTTAATTTTTTCTTCTCTCACCTTAAAAAACATGTCCCTTAGTTTTGAACACCCCTTCCCCACGATTTTAAAAACTCTCAACAGCGTCACCCATCTTACGGTCCAGTGAAAAAGGTCCCAGGCGTTTGAATCTTTTTTCATATCTCAAACCCTCCATTCCAGCAATCCCCTGGTAATTTTTATTTTTTCTGAACCCTCTCCAGTTTAATAATATCTTTCCTATAAGAGGGCAACCAGAACTGGACACAGTATTCGAGTGGATCACAGTCAGCAAGGATTCTGGCTGGGATTTATGTTCACTAAGTTAAGCAGCATCTGCATTGTTTTTAAAGAATTCACTACAAGGGTACGAGCATTGCACATGGGAGCATCATAGTGAAGTTCATTGCCTGGGTTGAACTTTGTAGAAGACTTTGAATATAGCTTTTTGAGAATAAACAGTAAATTCATTGAAATCTTTGAATTCTGAGAGAGTTGACAGAGAATTTGACAGTAGAAATTAAAACAGAAGCGCATAAGAAGGAGATCCTGAAAATAATTATCTGACGTTTGGAATGACAGAGAGGGTTACTTCATATTGAGATGCCATCGTTAGAATGCGATAAGATAGTTCAAAATGAGAAAATGTGACTCAGAAAGAGAACTTGTAAAAAGTTCAGGTTGGAAGAAAAAGCAAGAGAAAGGGGAACTTGAGACTTACAGTGGAGGATAAATGGAAGGAAGGTTGAATGGGAAGGAAATAGAATAAAAAGAAAGAAAAGCAAAGAAAAGGAAAAAACAGAAGTTGCAGGAAAAACGCAGCAGGTCTGGCAGCATCTGTGAAGAAAAAAACATCAGAGTTAGTGTTTTGGGTCTGGTGACCCTTCCTCGGAGTCATGGTGTTGAACAGCACGGCAACAGACTTTTCAGCCCAACTTGTCCATACCAACCAGACATCCTAAATTAATCCAGCCCCATTTGCCAGCATTTGGTTGACCTCACTCTAAATCCTTCCTATTTGTGTACACATCCAGATGCCTTTTAAATGTTGTAATTGTGCCAGCCCCCACCACTTCCTCCGGCAGCTCATTCCACACACGCACCACCCTCTGCGTGAAAAAGCTACCCCTCAGTCCCCTTTTAAATCTTTCCCCTCTCACCTTAAACCTGCACCCTCTAGTTTTGGACTCCCCCTACCCTGGGGAGAAAGACCGTGATTATTTATCCTATCAATGACCCTCTTGATTAATAAACCTAAATAATGTCAATGAGAGGGGCAAAGAATGGAAATGAGAAACTTGAAACGGTAAAGGGGTTGGAATTAAAACAGCTTGAACTGAAAGTGATAAAGACTTTAGAAAACAGGAGCTGACCAGAGAAAAGCTTAGAGGAAATAAAAAAAGAAGGGGTCATACCTTAGAGGATGATCTTACTCCACTGAAGGGTTTGTTTTATCTAAAAATTTACTGAGGGTGGAGTTGAAAGGCATTTTAACACATTTGAAAAGAGCAGATTGACTTGCTAAAAGATGTTTGGACCTCAAAGTGACCAACTGTTCAGCTGGGTATGGCTATGGCAGTGCACTGAATTTTGTCAGTAGAACAATTTGCAGATTATCCAAACGAATAAACAACAAGCCTCAGTACAATTGTGCTTGACCCAATCGCTTATTAATTAAAATTTGGAACCAGAAAGAAGATCTCCAATAATCAGATATTTATAGAATTTGCAGGAGAAAATTGCATGCTGTGGGATCAATGGGTTTTGCTCTCTGAAGTTAGAGTAGAGGGGCTGTTTTCCCTCATGGCAGTGTCCACGGCCAGAGGGCATAGTCTCAGAATAAAGCAGCACCAATTTAGGACTGGGATGACAAGGAATTTGTTTTCTCAGAGGGTTCTCAGAGGCTGTGGGGGCAGAGTCCTTTTCTGATGAAGGGTCTAGGCCTGAAACGTCAGCTTTTCTGCTCCTGAGCTGCTGCTTGGCCTGCTGTGTTCATCCAGCTCCACACTTTGTTATCTCAGATTCTCCAGCATCTGCAGTTCCCATTATCTCTGGGGCAGAGTCCTTGTGTACATTTAAGGCTGAGATAGATTCCTGATCAGTCAGGGAATCAAGGGCAATGGGGAAAGAGTTGGAAAGTGGATCAGCCACGATCCTATTAACTGGTGGAGCAGGTTCGAGGGGCTGAATGGCCTATGCCTGCTCCAATTTCTTATGATTGCAAGCTCAGGTGGAATCACCTGGCAACGATTGAACTGATTCAGTGTAACAGAGGCTGGTATGTATTATCTCTAGTTTTTAGTGGTACTTGCTGGTATCTCTTTCAACAGATCAACTTTCGAAAGAAATGAGACTGTGTCTCCGGGTGGCGTTGCTGGAACTTTCTATCGGAGGAATTGGAAAGGAATCTTTTTTAGCCATTGCATTTGCTTTTCTGTAGCCTGTGCAGGATCTAGTCAATCCAGTTGGTTTGGGATCCACCTCCAGGCTGCTATGACTGGATCCAATCAAACGATTTTGCAATGGGCTTGGACAAAGCAGGGTGGCGTTTTATCAGCAAAGAGCATAAGAAATGGGAGCAGGAGTAGGCCGTTTGGCCCATCGAGCCTGCTCCGCCATTCAATAAGATCATGGCTGATCTTTTCATGGACTTAGCTCCACTTACCCGCACTCTGACCATAACCCTTTATTCCCTCACTGTTCAAACTTCTTTCTTTGCCTGAAAATCATTCAATGAGGGAAGCCTCAACTGCGTCACTGGGCAGGGAATTCCACAGATTCACAACCCTCTGAGTGAAGAAATTCCTCAATGCAGTCCTAAATCTGCCCCCGCTTATTTTGAGGCTTTACCCACTAGCTCCGGTCCCACTCACCAGTGGAAATAAACTCCCTCGTTCTATCTTGTCTATTCCCTTCATAATTTTATATAAAGTTCCCCCCACTCCCTACATTTACATTATGCCTAGCTAACCTTGTGCTTTGAGGTCCCATCACTACACATTAATCTTTTACACATGTGCTCTCCAACTTACAGACATCTGGCTAATGAATGCTGATACTTACAGACTTGCACTTACAAATGCACAGACTTATAAACGAGATCCCATGAGACACAATGAATGTGTCCCACGTTTAGGACTAGGGGAATGGAGTGTTGATGGAACTCTTTAGATACACAGTGTCAGTGAACCATATGATGTAGTTTTATATAGATTTTCACATTGCTGTTATACGCAGGAGCTGTCAGGTTGCCCAAACACATATCCAATATCAGAGTGCATTGATGAAACGCAAAAAAAATCTGAAAGTTGATATAATCAAGTGATCTTTAAAAAAAAGCAAAATGCTGACAAACATCAAAAAAGAATTCGTAATTACTGTTTTATAAACTGTCGCATTGTTTTGGAACTTTCGGGGAAGAAAACAGACAAAACAACGGCACTTTAAAAAGAAGGAAGAGAGACAAAGGTAGTGGCCACATGAGAAGTGACTCAAACAAAGACAGAGACCTACATTGCTGACTGACCCAGCAGTGAATCCGCATGGCTGACTGTTCCACTGTTTAGTTTCAAACATCTCTGGGCATCGGAGTTTGTCTAAGAAACAGCGAAAATCACGGCTGCCTGTGGAGAAAGCAGTGAGGGAGAGCTCACAGCAGGTGGGGCAGCTAAATGACCAGTTTGAAAGTGTAACTTTGCTCTTTTTAACAATATTGAGGACAGTGGGTTTTTTTTTAATTAAACAATTTTATTGAGATCTGTCTCTTGATTAAACTTAGAAAGTAAGCTAGCCTGGCATAATGATTTTAGAGCAGTAAGACTGGGCTATTTTTTGGGTCTGTAGATAGTTAAAGTGCAAAGATGGACTTTAATAGAGTGATGTGCTGTTCCTGTTGGATTTGGGAGATTAGGGAAAGTTTCTAGCTTACTGATGATAATATCTGCAGGAAATGTGTTTGGTTGTGAATCCTACTGGATCACATAGATTGGTTGGAGTGGCAGTTAGAGGCAGTGAAGAGCCGGGGATGTGATGGATGGTAGTTGCAGGGAGGGGGAGAAACCGAAGATACAGTCAGGTGCCATCAAGAGTGGTAAGGGAGGGAGGCAGGTGCTGCTGCATTCTCCTGTGGCCATCCCATCTCTCCGATTCTATGGGAAAGCTGTAAAAGACAAAAGCACACACTCTAAAACATGTGAAGGACTCAATACCAATGAAAACCACAGTCTTTATTAAGCAAAGGAGTGGGTTCCTTACAGAAGTGGAAAATCTGCTTACTGTTTGGCTTGAGGGTCAGCAGGAGCATTGTATGCCACTTAGCCAAAAGGTTATTTGTGAGACAAACCAACGCGTCTGCCTGCCAACCTAATGTTGAAGCATGTTGGTGAAAGTGATAGGGAAGATTTCATTGCTATTTGAGGCTAGTTTAATACATTTAAAGGGTGGGAAAATTTGCACCACATTAAAACTCCAAGGGGAAGCTTCTGAGCTGATCTTGATCAGAGAGTGAATTTCCTGATTGTTTGGGGAGCGCGTTATAACGCTGACTAGGTGTTCAGCAATGATGAATCCGGATGCTTTTGGAAGAAAATACCTCAACAAACATTAAATATGAAAGATGAGAAGTCTAGGCTTTGTTGGGGTGACACAGTGGCTCAGCGGTTAGCACTGCAGCCTCACAGCGCCAGGGACCTGGGTTCGATTCCACCCTCAGACGACTGTCTGTGTGGAGTTTGTACATTCTCCCTGTGACTGTGTGGGTTTCCTCCGGGTGCTCCGTTTCCTCCCACAGTCCAAAGATGTGTGGTTTGGGGAATTGGCCATCTAAATAGCCCGTAGTGTGCAGGCTAGTGGATCGGCCATGGAAAATGCAGGATTACAGGGTAAGGGGTGGGAGTAGGTGGGATGCTCTTTGGACGGTCAGTGTGAACTAAATGGGCTGAATGGCCTGCTGCTACATTGTAGGGGTTCTAGGATGTGGTGTTTATTGGTAAAAATTTTGGGGCATAAATCAGCCCATTTCTTGGTGCCAATCCTATGGCATTTCCCAGCTCATGCCAGTTCTTGTGTTGAAAACTTGAGGGATTTGAAGGGAATTGGGAAGACATTCACTTCCAGTTGCATGACAATCCGATGAAAGGGCTTGGGTGGCATTGAGCCATTTTGAGGACTGGTTTTGGTATTGTTTTGGGCCTGAACCGGAGAGACACTGTGCCGTTTGGGATTTTGCGAATCCTAGATGATGCTCCTGGAAATCCAGCCTGCCTCGATAATTTTTGCACCAACGTTAAGGCTGGTCCTGCCACCCACCACGACTCTTGTCCTTCAACCTCTGGGTCAGGGTCTCATTGCCTTCCTTAAAGCCTGCTGCTGCCTAGTGGGGGCCTGGCTTCAAGCCCCACTTGCTGCAGAAGGGTGTCCGACCATCTCTCAACAAGTCACTTAGACAAATAGGACACTTTCCCCAGGCTATTAAGGTGGGAGACAGCAATGGAGGCAGAAACGCAAAAGAGACAGTGGGAACCAGCAGATGCTGGAAGATAGAGTCGCTAAATGTGGAGCTGGAAAAGCACGGCAGGCCAGGCAGCGTCCGAGGAGCAGGGAAGTCAACGTTTCGGGCTGAAACCCTTCGTCAGGACTGGAGACAAAGTCAGGCGACAAAGGAGCAGTGCTTTGCAAGCTTGAGATTCCAAATAAACATGTCGGACTATAACCTGGTGTCGTGTGATTTCTGGTTTTGTCCACAAAAGTATGTACGCGTTCCCAGTTGCATACAACTTGACTCACAAACTTTCTCAGGAATGGAACCAGTTTGTAAGTTAGGGACCGCCTGTATTCACTCATTAACCTTTCCTGATCTTTCCATTGCCCTTCCACGAAATATCGGAGCACAGTGTCTAACTGTCCCAGCCCCTTTGTTGTGAACTGGCTTCCTTCTGAAAGTCAATTTATACACATGTTGGAACACAACAGAAAGCAGCTGAAAGTAGGTACAGGAAATGTTCATATGTCACATGTTTAAAATTACACCCTTGAATGAAATTGCTTTCATAAGTGGCCATTTGGAAAGCAGGAAAGCCTGGTTTTCCAAGATAACAAAGTGTGGAGCTGGATGAACACAGCAGGCCAAGGAGCATCTCAGGAGCACAAAAGCTGACGTTTCGAGCCTAGACCCTTCATCAGAGTCTGGGCCCGAAACGTCATCTTTTGTGCTCCTGAGATGCTGCTTGGCCTGCTGTGTTCATCCAGCTCCACACTTTGTTATCTTGGATTCTCCAGCATCTGCAGTTCCCATTATTTCTGATCACAATTTTAGCCTGGTTTTCCAAATTGCTTAACTGATTTGGAGGAGATTTGCTTTCAGAAATGTCTCTCTCTTTCTCTCTGCTTTGGCCTCTTTCTCACTCTTTCCTCCCCTGCTACCCTTCCCACCAAACACAGTTGCTGTTTTATTTTTCACTCATCATTGGCCGGGGCAGTAGATGCCCCTTGAGAAGGTGGGGGTGAGCTGCCTTCTTGAACTGCTGCAGTCCATCTTTCTCATCATCTTCCCTGTGGTGATGTTGCGATGAAGGGTTCATGTAACAGCATCAGTTTTCCCCCTGCCATCCCGAGTATTTATCTGATTAAAACCTTCCAAACCCATGAGCACTTCCATCTGAAGGACAAGGGCAGCAGATACATGGGAACACGACCCCCCTGCAAGTTCCCCTCCAAGCCGCTCACCATCCTGACTTGGGAATTTATCGCCGTTCCTTCAGTGTCACTGGGTCAGAATCCTGGAATTCCATCCCTAAGGGACATTGTGGGTCAAACTACAGCACATCGACTGTAGCGGTTCAAGGAGGCAGCTCAGCCCCACCTTCTCAAGGGGCAACTACGAACGGGGGGCAATAATTGTTGGGCCCAGCCAGTCACACCCACACCCCACCAACATAAAGTTAATAGGATACAGACTGAGAGGTTCTAGGCAGCGGTGGGAGAGTTTGGTGGGAGAGCTGAGGGGAAGATTTACCCCCTAACCAGCCTGTGATAGTGTCAGCAACATCTGGAAACCTCCAGGCTCATTGCCTTAGATCAGTCTGAGCAGACTAAACCCGTTAGATTGGGGAATTGTTGGTAGAAGATAGCTAGAAATTGAATCCCATATTGCAGTCCTGTTGATGTTTGTGCCTTAATCATGGGATTGAGAGCCTGATGGTATCTTTCCAAAGTTCCCTGTATTTGCAGATTACACACAGGTGACTTCAACAGTTTTATGACCAGGTTGCTGATGACTTCCTGGGAAAGTTTAGATGTAAAGATAGAAAAAGGGATACATTTTCCCCAGCTGTAATTACCGTACAAGGGGCTGACTGACCCAGCAGTGAATCTGCACAACTGACTGTTCTGCTGTTTAGTTTGTCCAAGAAAAAATTAACATGCAATGAAATTCACAGCTGACCTTGGAGAATCCTGTGTGGGAGCTTCACAGTAAAGGAGCAGGTAAGTGGCTTTTAACTGTGTAGCTGCCAGAGGAAGCGGTGCAGGCCGGTACAATTACAACATTTAACGGGCTTCTGGATGGGTACATGAATAGGAAGGGCTAAGAGAGCCAACACAGTGTGGAGCTGGAGGAACACAGCAGGCCAGGCAGTATCAGAGGAGCAGGAAAGTTGACGTTTCATGTTAGGACTCTTCATCAGGACTGACAGTTTAGAGAGCAAGGGGCCAAATGCTGTCAAATGAGGTTAGATTTATTTATGATATCTGGCCAGCATGGATGAGTTGACTGAATGGTCTGTTTCCATGCTGCGCAAGTCTATGACTGTATGAGTAACATCTGCGAATCACTTTATCCATTGTTGTACGGACACACCCTCCAGCTTTCCGTGTTTGGGATTTGTTTTTATTTATTCATTAGTGGGACATGGGTATTCCAGGTTAAACCAGCCATTATTGCCCATCCCTAGTTGCCCCTTGAGAAGGTGGGGGTGAGCTGCCTTCTTGAACTGCTACAGCCCATGTGCTGTAGGGTTGACCCACAATGTCCCTTAGGGAGGCAGTTCCAGGATTTTGACCCAGCGACAGTGAAGGAATGGAGATACATTTCCAAGCCAGGAGGGTGAGTTGCTCAGAGGGGAGCTTGCAGGCGGTGGTGTTCCCGTGTATCTTCTGCTTTGACACAATCTGCTAACAGTTGACTAAATGTTTCTTCAGAAACTGGTCTGGTTCAATGACATTTTAAGGGTTACCCAACACCTGATAGGTATGGCACATTTTATACATCTGCACTAAGTCTTTCGGAAGTCTGTGCTGCGTCATACACCTGTTTATTGATGCTTGTGTTCCTACACATCCTGCCATCGAACTTTCATGAGTTACTAACAATACCTATATCATACCTGTATGATATCAGGTTGATACCACCATAAATAGGAACAGGATCAGGCCAGTCAGCCGTTCCAACTGCTCTGACATTCCACATGCCCGCTTTCCTAATCTTCCCCGGTGGGGCGGCACGGTGGCTCAGTGGGTAGCACTGCTGCTTCATCAGCGCCAGGGACCTGGGTCCGATCCCAGCCTTGGGTGGCTGTCTGCGTGGAGTTTGCACATTCTCCCTGTGTCTGCGTGGGTTCCCTCTGGGTGCTCCTGTTTCCTCCCACAGTCCAAAGATGTGCAGGTCAGGGAGGACTGGCCGTGGGAAATGCAGGGTTACAAGGATGGGTTGGTGTGGACTTGATGGGCTGAATGGCCTGCATCCACACTTTAGGGATTCTAAGATCCTTTGATCCTCAGATTGATCAAGAATCTATCTCAGCCTTAAATATACACAAGGAATCTAGTCCTCAGCTCTCAGAGAGAAGAAATTCCTCTTCATCTCAGTCTTAAATTGCTGTCCCTTTATTCTGACTCTCTGCCTTCTGGTCCTAGACTCTCCCAAGTGGGGAAACATCCTTTCAGCATTTACCCTATCAAACCGCTGAAGAAAGCGATATGTTTCGATGAGATCACATCTCATCCTTGTGTCCTTGTTGCAACCTCTCAATTCTAGTTGCCAGTGTGACCTGCTTAAACCTCTTGCCTCAGGAATCAATCTAGTGAACCTCCTCTGAACTGCCTCCAACATAACTACACCCCTCCTCAAGCAAAGAGGCCCAAACTGTACAAAATACTCCAGGTATGGTCTCACTAATGCCTTGTATATTTGCAGCTACTCTTCCCAGCTTCCACACTCTATTCCTCCAGTAATAAATGCTAAAATTCCGCTCGCCTTCCCCCTTATCTGAGGTACGAGTTCAGAGTGAAGCTTTCTGAAGAGTCACTGGACCCAACGCATTAACTTTGTTCAAAAACAAAGTTGCTGGAAAAGCTCAGCAGGTCTGGCAGCATCTGTGGAGAGGAAAAACTGAGTTAGCATTTCGGGTTACCAGACCCAAACACTAACTGTGTTTTCTCCTCCACAGATGCTGCCAGACCTGCTGAGTTTCTCCAACGATTTCTGTTTCTGTTTCAGATCATCAATGCCTGCAGTTCTTTGTTTGATAACAGAGTGAAACTTTGTTCTGCTGGGCATTTTAAGATTTTGTTCTGTGCTCTATATATAGTTTTATTAACTTATATTTGTTTTTATCTTTTGCGATTAAACTTTTGTTCTGTTGTTTGAATAAACTTTGCTACCTGGTGTCACTATGTTTCAGTGACTGATCACTTTGTTTGCTAAAATGTACGAAAATAATGACCTGTCAGGCCAGATTTCATTCTGGGATACAGTCCTAGAGTCATACAGCACAGAACAGACCCTTCGGCCCAACCAGTCTGTGCTGACAATGATGCCAAACTCAACTAGTCCCACCTGCCTGCCCCTGGCCCACGTCCCTCCGAATATTTCCCTGGCCATGCACTTCTCCGAATGTCTTTTAAATGTTGTAACTATACTCACATGCACCATTCCCTCAGGAAGTTCATTCCACGAACGAACCACCCTCAGCGTAAGATATTTGCCTGTTATGTAAGTAGCAATGATCACAATAAGGGATGTGGGGCGTAAATCTGAACGTTTACATTTGCTGCGCTGCAGCTCAGATCTGGGCTTCCTGTGAGCAGTAGTGACAGTGTTTGGAAGTGCATTAGGACAACTCTGAGAAACCATCACCCGGCCACATTGTCAGAACAGTTTGGAAGGAGAAGCAAGGGAGAATGGGGATGGTGCAGGATGGCACACAGTCCTGGACCTGCTCAATCTGTGGGTGGGATAGAAAGTCACTGCATTGTTAGGGTACAGAAGGAAGCCATTCAGCCCATCGTGCCAGTACCAATCTCCTGCCTATCCCTGCACACCGTTTCTATCCTAATATCCATCCAATGACCCTATTGAATGCCTCGATGGAAACTGCCCCCAACACATTTCCAGGCAGTGCCTTCCACACTTGCTGGGTGAGGAAGTTAGTTTTCGGCCTGACATCGTTTTAAATCTATGTTCTCTTGTTCTAGAAGCAGTCACAGCTTTTCCCTATCTACTCCAGGTGACCTGGCCTCGATTCTAAAAGAGGTCCCATCTCTCAGCTTTGGGAAGAAGGCAGTTTCAGGCTTCTGGATGAAAACAGGAATTGGAATGGGTGAAGTACAGGCAGGAGACTAGAGAACAAGCTGAAGTCCTTTAATCTCCGTTAGATCTTCAGAGAGAATTCAGTGGCCCCCCTGTTCCAGCCTGCCCACTTCGCTGTTGCCCTTTCTGCACCAAAAGAGTCTCTCTCTGTTTTCTCATGTTGTCGCCGCCGCCTCTCTCTGACCTGGGAGCACTGCACAGTCCACCCCTGGAGATGAAGAGATGAGATGGCCTCCTTTCTCTGCTCAGCTCGTCTGGCCAAACCTTGGGCATAATGTGCTCCCTTTTAGCTGAGGGTTCAGGAAAAGATCCAAGGAAAACCTGCAAGATCCCGAGAATTCGGGAGTTGGAATCGGGAAAGCAAGTTGGCCTCTGTGCAGCGTCAAGCATTAGGTAAAGGAGGATGAATTAATGAGGCATTAGGGTGGCCCTTGCTGTAATGTTCCTATTTGTGATGTCAGTGCTGTGTCAATCCTAGTCATCTGTTACTCTGACTAGAAGCTAGTCAACTAGTGGAAGATAGCTCTGTCCGCAATGGCCAAGTAAGTTACTGATCCTTGTCTTTCTTGACTTGTTGAGTGTTGGTTCATTTTCTGCCGTTGAGTTTGGGTGATGTGTGGCCAAAGGGAGATGGAGTGGGCTCTTGGAGACAGGTTATTTCTGCTGGAGTGAACATTCTCTGAGAGCAGTGGAATGAACAGCGATGATATGACACGGCATTGACAGCACCGCAACAGACCATTCAGCCCATCTGGCCCATGCTTCTGCTGACAGGCCTCCCAGTGTCCCTCGTCCCCATTTCACACCACCCCCCCACCCCGGATGAATTCCACTTCCCTCGTTGCTCTCTGGAATCAGTCATTTCTCCCCAATTCTTGGCTGAGGTTCTAGTGCCTACATCTGCAGGCGCTTGTTCCTGGTTTCTCCTGCAGGAGGCAGCATTTTCTCTCGAATGAAATGTCCTGTGGGGGCGGGGCCACATTCCTGACCCCCTCATGCCCCCACCCCACCGTTACCCTAGAGAGGAGGTGATGGGATGGAAAGTTTTTGTTTTCGAAGTTCAGTTCATGTGAAGGTGAGAGCCGCTGGGCAGGCCTATATTCCCAGAAGCAGTTAAGAGTTAACCGTGTTGCTGTGGGGTCTGGAGTCACATATAGGCCAGGCCAGCTTCCTTGTGTAAAGGCAACCAATGAGCCAGATGTGTTTCCCCCCTTCATTCGACTCTTTCATATTATTTGATTCACATTCCACCACGGCAGGATTTGAACCCAGGAGTCCAGGCCATTAGCTGGGCCTCAGGATGAGCAGTCCAGTGAAGGCACCCCTAGGCCATCGTCTCCCTACAGTTGTGCTGGTTGGAGACCTCCTATGATCTGGCCACCCACATGACCTGTGGCCCCGGGCCACTTCTAATTGGAACTCTGAGGCGATCACTTCCCAAACATGGGAGGATCTCTTTATCCAACCCACCCTGCCCAATTGACCCTCCCCACCCCCACCCCCCACACACCCTGGCAGCTGGGAAGACCTGCAACCTTCCCGGTTGGTAAACAGAGCGGCCTACCTTCCTGGGTGGGAAAACGAAGCCTCAATCTGTCCAATCTGGGGGTGATCGGGTTCCCCATCCCCCAACTTGCTTCTGACCAC
The DNA here is from genome assembly GCF_030684315.1 of Stegostoma tigrinum. Taxonomy (NCBI): domain Eukaryota; kingdom Metazoa; phylum Chordata; class Chondrichthyes; order Orectolobiformes; family Stegostomatidae; genus Stegostoma; species Stegostoma tigrinum. The sequence continues at coordinate 109,912,462 of NC_081359.1, read as the reverse complement.
TTCCCCTCCCCGTTGGTCCTCCACCCCATCCCAGGATAACGCCCCCTCCTGGGCGCTACTGGCCATGCCCGTTCCCCTCGGACAGTGTGGGCACTGTGCCGCACATGGCCTTTTGAGGTGCCATGTCTCAGGGCTGACACCTTCAGGCGGGATGGGACATTGCTCTCCTGGGCAGAGATCTAGGTGGAATGTCCCGTGGGTATCACATGGAGGGGTGCCCGATAGACACATCATCTAGAAAATTCTCCCACTTGAGGTAGTGGTGGGGGAGATGGAGGGGCACCCACAGTTATGCTAAGAAGAAGATTGATTTGAAAGAAATGCATTAGCTAGCGCTTTTCTGTCGGTATTAACCGCAATTACAGAGTTTGGATTTTAAAGTAGTGGCATATGCCGTTGTTTTCTATTCTGAAGGCTTAAAAAAGAGTAACCGTGTCAAACAGTCTTTCTGGAACAGTGACTCAATCCAATCTGTGTCAGAAAGCTGGGACGAGTTGGAGTGTTAATAGGAGATAGTTTTTACTGTGACGGTTTATAACACGTGACATCAACACTGAGTGTCATTAGTTTGTTTTTTTGTTCAGGACGATCAGGGATTTATTGTAACTTTAGAAACCCAGCGATTAAAATTTCTCAGGCAATTTGGAGTAGACCCGACTGGTTTCAGAAGCAAATACAGTTGTTATCCTAGAAAGGGTGTATATAATGGTCAGGGGAAGGCACAGTTACCTCTGTAGAAAAGTTTAGTTTGTGCAGTTCCAGACCAAGAGTGTTTGGTTAGCGGGCAGCTGATTACTCAAATGCAGAGAAAGTCTAAACTCTCAAGTTAGCGCGTATTCACAGAACAGCTCTTTTTCTAGAAAATGAAAACGAACCTGAGACAGTTGAATCTCTCCTGAAGGGTTTAATTTGTGCTGATTTTATTTTAGTACCATCTTTGCTTCTTCTCTAGCACCTCTGCATCCTTTTAGTAGTGGGGACCAGGGCTGAGCACAGCGTTGTCACAAGTGTAAATGAAATATAAACCATTTGACATCACTTGTCCGTGCAATGCAATGCGTAATAAACATTGAAACATTAATTTAAACGTACATTTGTTTAAAATAGTGTTCACAAATTATATTCTTGATGTTAATTTGTGATGTGCTCTGGTGATGAAACTTAGTTTGCACTAAATCATATATATATATGTATATAGTATATGTGTAAAATGTATATAGATATAGACAGATGGGAGAGTAGGAGGAGGGGGAAGCTAATGAAGGCTGTAGCGGCTGGCTGCACTGTCTGTGTTAGTGTGGATGGGGGCACTGAAGCTGAGCTCTACCCCCTGCTGTTATTGTTTATCAAAATGCTGGGCTGAGCTGGGAAGCAAAATCCTGATTATAGGTAGCAGTCCCTCGGCTGCATCAAAGGTTAATTGTTGCGTCTCCTGAGGAGCTCTCAGGCCCTGCTGAGAGTTGACATGCAACATCAGTCACTCACTTTCGAAGCTGCCTTAATTTGCCAATCCCTGGAAAGGTTGCCATTGCATAATGAATGAGCAATGTCTCCACTGTCAGTAAGTGACATGTTCCTTCGAACCCTAATCCTCCTGCATCCGAGCATCCAAATGTCAGCTTGTCTTGGTGGGAGCCTGTAATACCCTCCCTCACTCGCTTCCCCAAACCACAACCCCCAGTCTTGTGAGAGATAATGGGAACTGCAGATGCTGGAGATTCCAAGATAATAAAATGTGAGGCTGGATGAACACAGCAGGCTCTCTGATGAAGGGTCTAGGCCCGAAACGTCAGCTTTTGTGCTCCTGAGATGCTGCTTGGCCTGCTGTGTTCATCCAGCCTCACATTTTATTACCCCCAGTCTTGTTGCTGCTTCTCCTGTAGGAGGTGCCAGTTAGCACAAGGTTTGCCATGTTTGTCTGCCCTGTACCACCTCGCGTGTCTACCATGCCCACTCCACAACTGCCCTGTGAGCTCCATTAAGATTGATGACTCCTACCCCCTCCCCCCACACCTTGCCCTCTAAGTGAGACACCCGTAGCCTATCAGCTTGGACCAAAATGGCCAAAATACATGGACACGTAGAAAATAAGGACCGGAGTAGGCCATTCAGCCCCTCAAACCTGCTCCAGCATTCAATAGGATCATTGCTGATCCACTTTCCTGCCCTTTCCCCTTTGCCCTTGATTCCTCGACTGATCAAGAATCTGTCTCAGCCTTAAATATACACGAGGACTCTGCCCCCACAGCTCTCTGTGACAAGGAGTTCCAAAGACTCTCAACCCACTGAGAGAAGAAATTCCTCCTCATCTCAGTCTTAAATTGGTGCCCCTTTATTCTGAGACTATCCTGTGCTCCCTACACCCTTTGATCCCTTTAGCCCTAAGAACTATCTCTAACTCCTTCTTGAAAACATTCAATGTTTTGGCCTCAACCACATTCTGTGGCAGAGAATTCCACAGGCTCCCCACTCTCTGGGTGAAGACATTGCTCCTCATCTCAGTCGTAAAAGTGTTCTACCCCATATCCTTAGGACTGTGACCCTCTGGCACTGAACTCCCTGGTCGCTGGGAAAAATTGCTGCAATGTGCAGTTTAACCAAGAGAAAGAAACATGTGCTTATGCAGTGCATTCCTCGTTATTTGTTCATCGCATGATGCAAATTACGTTGAATAAGATTCGGAAGAGAAGAGTGATTCTACCCATGGAAGCACGAGTTGCTGGACCAACATGCAACATGGTGAGCAGAGGCACTGTTTAAATATCTTACAGTAGCACTGTTGACAACTTCCCTCCAACTCAAAAGAAAGGAATTTTAGAAAGAAATTGAGTTGACCTTAAAGAGCATTCTCGTTTTAACAAAACACAATGAGTCAGTCAGCCGATGCTAGTGCGTAAATGGAAATGCTGTCTCTCATGCCCCAAAACAACACTCCAAAAGAGAAACTTCACCTTACAGCTGATAAGAGTTGCAGGAAAAAAACAAGTGGGCCAGTCACACTGAGAGGGTTTTACAGAGAAAAAGGGTGTGTGGGAGCAGGCTGCTGTCAATAACATTGTAATAAGGCACACGGCATGCATTGGCTGGGGTGTCAGATACAAAAACAGGCAAGTTATCTTGCAGGATAACAAAGTGTGGGGCTGGATGAACACAGCAGGCCAAGCAGCATCTCAGGAGCACAAAAGCTGACATTTCGGGTCTAGGCCCTTCAGAAAAGATGATTTCTGATGAAGGGTCTAGGCACGAAACGTCAGCTTTTGTGCTCCTAAGATGCTGCTGGGCCTGCTGTGTTCATCTAGCCTCACACTTCATTATCTCAAATTCTCCAGCATCTGCAGTTCCCATTATCTCTGATCACAAGTTATATTGCAGCTGTACAAAAACAAATAAAAAATATTGTGTGTAGTTCTGTGCACCAGAAGGATGTGGGTGCTTTGGAAAGAGTGCAGAGAAAGTTTACCAGGATGGTGTCTGGTCTGGAGGGTTTTAGATATGAGGGGAGGTCGAATAAACGTGGATCGTTTTTAGTGGGAAGACAGAAGCTGAGGGGCGATCTGACAGAGGCCGACAAAATTGTGAGGAGGCCAGATAGTGGGAGGCTTTCTCCCAGGGTGGAAAGGTTAACCACAAGAGAGCATGGACTCAAGCGGGAAAATTTCGGGGAGAAGAGTGGGTAAAATGTTTCACACACAGGCTGATGGGTATGGAAACACACTGCCAGTGGGGGTGGTGGAAGAAGGCACATTAGCAATGTTTAGGGCATATCCTGATGGACACATGAATGGGAGGCAAACAGAGGGATAGAAACTGCAAATGGGTATTAAGCACCAGTTCTAAATAAGGACTAGGAATCAGCACAGGCTTGATGGGCCAAAGGGCCTGTTCCCGTGCTGTATCGAACTGGATTGTATTAAATCACTACAGGCAAACAGATAAAACTTCTGATATCTGCATCAAGGACTGGGCTAGAAGGAAAAGGAATATTTACACTCTACCAACAGCACACAGAGTCAAGGGCCTTCACGTTAATAGAAACTAGGAGCAGGAACAGGCCATTCAGCTCTTCAAGCTACTCTCCCATTCAATGCAATCATGGTTGATCTCTGATTCAGTGCCATAATCCCCCATCTCCCAACGCTCTTTGGTGTCTTTAAAATCTAAAAATATGTCTATTTCTTCCTTGAATGTATTCAACAACCTGTAAGGAGAAGCTAGGGAACTTGTGGCTCTGACGTTAGTGGTGGGTATGTTGTCAGAGGGGATTCTGAAAGATAGGGTTTACATGGATTTGGAAAGGGCTGATTAGCATAGTCAGAAGGGCTTTGTGTGTGGGAAATCGTGTTTCACAAATTTGATTGAGTTTTTGAGGATGTAACCAGAAAGACTGATGAGGGCAGACCGGTAGACGGTGTCTACATGAACTTCAGTAAGACTTTTGGAAAGGGTCCGCATGGTAGATTGATTAGTAAAATTAGGTCACATGGGATTCAGGGAGACATTGCCAGTTCGGTACAAAGTTGGCTTGATGTTGGGAGACAAGAGGTTGGTCGTGGAGGAGAGTTGTTTTTGGGACTGGAGTCCTGTGACCAGCGGTGTTCTACAGGGATCAGTGCTGGGTCCCCTACTGTCTGTCATTTATGTAAACAACTTGGATGAGAATTTAGGAGGCATGGTTAGTAAGTTTGTGGTGAAGACCAGAAATTGATTTGATATGATTTATTGTTGTTATAGGTACCTAAGTACAGTGAAAAGCGTTGTTTTGCGAGCAGTACAGATGGATCATATCAAACACAGAGGTACAGGTCATAGGGTATTGGGACAGAGTGAGGAAGACAGGTTACACCGCACAGGAGGTGCGTAGAAACAGGATCACCATTAGGTCGGAAATTTGAGAGGCCCGTTCATCTGTCTAATAACGGCAGAGAAGAAGCTGTTCTTGAACCTGATGGTGCGTGTGTTTAAGCTTCTGTATCTTCTGCCTGATGGAAGAGGTTGGAAGAGATTATAACTGGGATGGGAGGGGCGTTTGATGATGTTGGCTGCGTTTCCTTGGCAATGAGAAGTATGGATGGAATGCATGGATGGAAGGTTGGCTTACAATCAGTTCCGAGGAAGGCTCACCAGCCTCAGTAAGTTAACTGTGTTTCTTCCTTCACAGATGCTGCCAGACCTGCTGAGCTTTTTCAGCAACTTTGTCTTTGTTCCAGATTTACAGCATCCGCAGTTCTTTCGGTTTTGGCTTATATGATGGACTGAGTTGTGTTCACAAATTTCTGTAGATTCTCATGGCCCTGGGCAGAGCAGTTGCTGTATCAGGCCATTGTGCGCCTGGACAGTATGCTTTCTATGGAGCATCTGTAGATGACGGTGAGTGTCCTCATGGACAAGCCATATTTCCTAAGCCTCCTGAGGAAGTAGAGACATTATTGTGCCTTCTTGACCATCACATCTATGTGGGAGGTCCAGGGCAGATTGTTGCTAATCATCTCTCCCTGGCACTTGATGCTTGTGAGCCTCTCCACTTCAGCTCTGTCAGTGTAGATACGGGCATGTCCTCTGCTTTTCTTCCTGAAGTCAATGATCAGTTCTTCGCTGACATTGAGAGAGAGAGAGAGAGATTGTTATCATTGCACCATGACAACAAGGCCCTCTATCTGCTTCCTGTATTCTGACATCATTGTTTGATATCTGTCCGACCACAAAGGCATCTTCAGCAAATGTGTAGATTGTGTTCATTCGGAATTTGGCTCCACAGTTGTGAGTGCACAGGGAGTACAGTAAGGGGGCTGATTATGCATCCATGAGGATTCTTGCAGAGGAGGTGCCGTTGTCAATCCTCACTGATTGAGGTCCTTGGGTCAGGAGGCTGGGGATCTAATTTCTGGGGCGGAGATGAGACCTGGGTCTCAGAGTTTGGAGATGAGTTTGGATAGGCAGAGATGTAGTCAGTCAAAGCCTTGCTATTCCAGATGGTCCAGGGATGAGGTAGGGCCCAGGGGAATGGTGTCTGTTACACTTGCAGGCAAATTGCAAGGGGATTGAAGAAGCCTGGGAGGCTAGAGTTGAAATGAGGCGAGGCTAATCTTGTGGAGCACTTTGTAAATGTGGAGACTGGAGCCCCTGGGTGGTAATTGTGGGGGCACGTTGTGTGTATTTTCTTTGGCGCCAGGATGATGGTAGCAAGGAGATGGTAGCCAGCTGGTCCACACAGGATCGGAGTGCACGGTCAGGATTCCATGCGGCCAGTCACTTCCCTCAGGATCACTCTCAAGACCCGATGTCTGCAGTGGTGACTGAGGGAACAGGGTCCATCTGGGGCTGTCAGGGACAGCAGACACCACGTCACTGGCATTCTGCTCGAACCGAGTGTAAAAAGCAAGGAGTGCACCAGGGAGGTGGTGGTCTGGGCAGTGAAGAAGGTCATCTATGATCACAAAGAGATCTTGATCAATTGGGTCAATGGGCTTAGGAGTGGCAGATGGAGCTTAGTTTGGATAAATGCAAAGTGTTGTCTTTTGGTTTAACAAACAATTGTAGCATATATACATCTAATGGTGGGTCCCTGGGTAATATTGTGGAACAGAGAAACCCAGGGGTTCAGGTACCTAATTCTATAGAAACTGCATCACAAGTAGACAGAGATAACAAGGTGTAGAGCTGGATGAACACAGCAGGCCAAGCAGCATCAGAGGAGCAGGAAAGCTGACGTTTCGGGCCTAGAGCCTTCACAAGTAGACAGGGAGATTAATAAGACATTTAGAACACTTTCGTCAATTGCTCAGACCGATGAGTATAGGAGTTGGGATGTCATGTTGATTGTACAGGATGTTGGTGAGGTCTCTTCTGGAGTTCTGTATCCAGTTGTGGTCGCTCAACTATAGGAAGGGTGTTATTAAATTAGAGAGGGTTCATAAAAGATTGACCAAGATGTTGCCGAGACTGGTGGGTTTGAGTTTACAAACGAGGCTGGAAAAGCTGGGACTTTCTTTACTGGCATGTAGCAGGTTGAGAGGTGACGTTGCAGAGGTTTATAAACTCAGGAGGAGGATAGGTAAGGTCAATAGCAAAGTTGTTTTCCCTAGGGCCAGGGCATTCAGAACTAGAGGGGCATATTTTTAAGGTGAGAGGAGAAAGATTTAAAAGGGACCTGAGGGGCAACTTTTTCACACAGAGGGTGGTGCGTGTGTGGAATGAACTGCCAGAGGAAGAGGTGATGCAGAGACAGTTATAATATTTAAAAGATATTTGGAGAGGATCATGGATAGGAAAGGTTTGGATGGACATGGGCCAAATGCAGGCAAATAGGACTAGATTAGTTTGGGAAACTTGATTGGCATTGACCACTTGGGCCGAAGGGCCTGTCTCTGTGTTGTCCAACTCTACGGCTTCTTTGGGAAAGAGTCCCACATGTTCACTCTGTTTGAGTGACAAATGGCTCCTCATCTCAGTCCTAAATGGTCCATCCTGTACCCTGGGACTGTGTTCCCTGGTTCTAGACTCCCACCCCACCCCCAAGGGAAACATCCTCCCTGCATCTAGCCCTGTTAGAATTTTATGTTTCAGTCTGATCCCCCACTCGTCCTTTTAAACTGCAGTGACTACAGACCCCAGGCAAACCAATCTGGCTGCATAGAACAGTCCTACCGTCCCTGGTAACAGCCTCCCGAACTTTTTCTGCACTCCCTCTACAGTAGGTATATCCTGTCTTGGGAAGGAAGACCAAAACTGCAGACGGTACTCCAGGTGTGGTCTCACCGAGGCCCAGAGTTATTTCAGTATTACATTCCTGCTCTGAACTCGAATCCTGTTGCAGTGAAAGCCAGAACACCGCTTGCCTTCCTAATTCCTTGCTGCATCTGCCATTCAACTCTCATTGGCTGACTACAATGATGCCTTTGTACGTGCATACTTTCCCATATATTACCATTTAAATAATACTCTTCTTTCTGTTTTTCATACTGAAGTGTATAACATCACATATGCGATATTGTATTGTGCAATCCATGTGTTTACCCACTAATTCAACTTGTCTTAAATCACCTTGTATCTTCCTCATTAGCCTCAATCCTTCCCAATTTTGTATTTTTAGTAAACTTGCCCATGCTTGATCCCCTCACCCAGGTCATTCATTTACTTTTATATATATCATGAATAGCCCTTTCATGTCAATTTCAGCAACTCACTCTCATTTCTCAGGCCCTGCAGTGTGCATGAGAAGAACATAGTGTTAGGAGGAGGTCATTCAGCCCATTCAGCTTGGCCTACACCATTCAGTACAATCATTGTTGCTCAAACACTTCAATACCTTTTACTCCTGCTCCCATAACCAGCTCTTTGATATGATTTATTGTTGTCACAGGTGCCTAAGTACAGTGAAAAGTTTTGTTTTGTGTGCAGTACAGGCAGATCGTAGCAAACAAACACAGTCAGATCATAGGGCGCTTAGACAGAGCAAGGCACACAATGTTACTGCTGCACTGGAGGTGCATGAAAGCAGGATCAACATTAGATTTGAAGTTTGATAAGTCCATTCAGCAGGGAAGAAACTGTTCCTGAACCTGCTGGTGGATGTGTTCAAGCTTCTGTATCTTCTGCCTGATGGAAGAGGTTGGAAGAGAGCATTACCGGGGTGGGAGGTGCCGTTGACGATGGCAGCCTTTCTGCAGTAAGAAGAGTCTAGGCCCGAAACATCAGCTTTCCTGCTCCTCTGATGCTGCTTCGCCTGTTGTGTTCATCCAGCTCCACACCTTGTATATACCATAGATGGGAGGTTGGCTTTTGTGAGGGTCTGGGCTGTGCACACCACTTTCTGTAGTTTCTTACGGTGCTGGGCAGTTCCCATACCAGGCCGCTGTGCACCCAGACAGTATGCTTTCTATGTGCATCCGTTTGCGTTGGTGAGGGACCTTACGGACATATCGAGTTTCCTAAGCCTCCCGAGGAAGAAGAGATGTTGTTGTGCCATCTTGACCATCGCATCTGTGTGGGAATTCTAAGACAAATTGTCACTACACTGGAGAGGACGCAGAGCAGAGTTACCAGGGTGCTGCCTGAACTGGAGAGTCTCAGTTATGAAGAGAGATTGAAACAAAAAAAATGAATAACTGCAGATGCTGGAAATCAGAAACAAAGTCAGAAGTTGCTGGAAAAACTCAGCATCTGTGGAGAGAAATCGGAGTTAATATTTTGGGTCCAAAATGGAGAGAGATTGGACAGGCTGGAATTGTTTCTGCTAGACCACAGGAAACAGAGAGACAACATGAGTGAGATGTAGAAAATTATGAGGGACACATACTGGAAGACACTGCTCCCTTTGATGGGTTTGGGGAGCGGTCACTGAATGACCAGGGGGTATAGATTGAAGGTCGCGGCCTGGACGTACAGAGGAGAACATGTGTGAGGAAAACATTGTTCACCCAGAGGGTGATGGGAATCTGGAACTCACTTCCTGTCAGGGTGGGAGGGGCAGAAACCCTCATTACATTGAAGAAGCATTTAGATGTGAATTTGTGATACTGAGGCACACATGGTTACGGGCCAAGTACTGGGTAATGGGATTAGAATAGTTAGGTGGCTGTTCTTGGCCACCACAGACTCAATGGGCCAATGATTCTGTGACTCTAACTCTTTACCGACAGCGATAATCAAAACTATCAACCTCTACTTCAACATTCTCAAAGATTGGGCCCCCTGGGATCAAGAACTCCAACGGTTCACCACCGTTTGGGTGAAATCATTTCTCCCCATCTCTGTATCTCCCTCTGTTTTGAATTGTGCTGCCTGTTCCTGGATTCCCCAGCCAGGGCAAACATCTTTCCTTCATTTACCCTGACAATCCCTTGAAGTATTCTGTAGATTGCAAAAATTTCACCTCTTATTTTGTGAAGCTGTAGTGAATACAGATGCAGTTTCTTCAGATAATAGTCCTATCATTAAGGGAACATTCATTGCCCTTCCCCTACAGCAGTAATATCCTCCCCGAGGTAAAGAAACCAAAACTTCACACAATTCTCAAGGAGCGAAACACTACAGACTCAGCCAGTATAGGTCAACGTGGCCCAAGGACTTTCTGGGATGCATTTATTTTGAATCCCCAGAGCCTGGTGGAAGCCTAGTGTTGAAACACACACCGGGTAGAATGATGAGGATGAAATAAGTGTCGATGAATTACCTACCATTTATACAGAGTGTTTTTGTGAACAGGATCTCAAATGGGGGATGCCTTGGACACAAGATTAGGGACATGTTGGGATTGAACGTTGGCAAAGCCGAGACACTTCTGTGAATGAACTTTGCCTTGTGGTGTAGACATCTCCGTCTGCCTTCCATCTTGGTAGGATCGGGTCTAATTGGGCAGGTGGATTGACTAGATTCAGCTGTAGCTGGTTTGATGTCATTGCTCTGTTGGAGGGTCCATGCTGCTGCCATGAGCCGATGGAAGTTTGTGTTTACTTTGTTCCATTCTCCAAAGGATTGTGGTGTCATCTATGACCCCAGGGAGAATGTGATGGATTTTTGTTGATACACTGGTGTTGGATTGTTGCCGGGCTGGAGGACAATCGCAAGGCCATCCGAGGAAACAGTCTCCGACCAAAGGGGTTTGAAAAACTGTAACTCCCTTGGACTTTGGGGAAAATGGAAAGGAACAATGTCAGTTCTTGGCATTGATCTTGTAAAATTGCTCAGTACTACAGTGTGGAACCAGGCCATTCAGTCCAACAAGCCCACAGTGTCCCTATGAAAGCATCCCACCCAGGCCCACCCCTCTACTCTACCCCTGTAAACCTTCATTTCCCACGTCTAGTCCACCTAATTTACACCCCCCTGAATGCAACAGGCGACTTAGCACGGCCGATCCACTAACTTGCAAATCTTTGTGACTGTGGGAGGAAACCGGAGTACCTGGAGGAAACCCGTGCAGACACGGGGAGAATGTACAAACTCCACACAGACAGTCGCCTGAGGCTGGAATTGAACGCAGGTCCTCTGGCACTGTGAGGCTGCAGTGCTAACCACTGAGCCACCAGCACTATGTTTTGTCACCTTAGATCTCAACAAACACCTGTAACATCATTTATCATGAAAACACATATAATGGAGCTGCGCCAGTCAGTCATAGAGTTTATACAGTACAGTATAAAGCCATTCATCCCATCGTGCCCATACTGTTGTCAAACATCCGTTTAGTATCACCATAATTTTCAATGCTCACGGCCTTATAAGATCTGGTGTTTTAAGCGTTTATCAAAATAGTTCTTAAATGCTTTGAGGGTTCCAACCTCTTCTGTCCTTATAGGTAATGAATTCCAGATACCTGCTGCCCTCTGGATGTCAACATCTGTGCTCAAATCCCCCAGAAACCTCCCACTCCTTACCTCAAAATTGTACCCCCTCATTATTGACTCCTACACTTAAGGGAAAAGGTTTCTCTCTATTTGCCCCATCTATGTCTCTCAGAACTTTGTACACCTCAATCAGGCCCCTCCCCTGCCCCTTTGCTCCAAAGGAAATAATCCCTGCCCAATAAGGTTTTGGAGTGGATTAGTAGCTCAGTTTGCGTTTGGTTGGCATGCCAAGCTGGTTCATTGTACTGCAGGCATTTCATTACCGCGCTGGGTAACACCATCATGAGCTTCAGAGGCTGCACTGATGTTGTTACACAGCAGGGTAATGAAATATCTTCTTCAGTAAACCAATGAACCAGCTCAGTGAGCCAGCCAACCACAACATCCCTGCCCATCTGATTTCTTTCCCAAGTGGAATCTCTCAAGCCCAGGGAACAGGTGTGATGGTTGACTTTCTGGGTGATCTCCATTTGTACAATGGAGTCCAATTCTAGTTTGAGCTGATCCTGAACATAAATGTGACTCTTACAAGAGAGGACGATGTTGGGTCAGAGATAGTAGGAGCTGCAGATGCTGGAGAATCTGAGATAACAAGGTGTAGAGCAGGATGAACACAGCAGGCCAAGAAGCATCAGGGGAGCAGGAGAGCTGATGTTTCGGGCCATTTTCTGAAGAAGGGTCTAGACCCAAAAGGTCAGCCTTCCTGCTCCTCTGATGCTGCTTGGCCTGCAGTGTTCATCCAGCTCTACACCTTGTTGGGTTAGCTCACTTTCTTTCCAATGCAAAAAAATTGCTGATCATATCAAACTGGTCTGATCAGGGGTTAGACTCATAATGGATCAGCTTCAGGTTTTGTTTTATTGGATTCAAACTTCACCATCTGTCCCCAGGATGAGATTCAAAACCATGTCTACCAGAACACTGGGCTAAAGTTCTGGATTACCAGCCCAGTGACATTATCCCTACACCACAACAGACTAGTGTGTCATCTGGGTTTTATTTCAACTGATGTTATTGTGGGCTACATGCACACTCTCAAACCTGACTGACCAAGCTGGAAATACTGAGAGAGACTGGAATGTCATGTTGTATGTGCCTTACAGGCACAGGTCTGGGATCAATGTCACAATAATGGGTCACACCACTATGGTCCCAGAGGCTGGTCTCCCATTAGAACGAGACAACTGTTGCTGATGTTTTAACGTGAGGATCACTGCACCTCAGGCAAGGGGGAGTGTTTGACAAGGAGAGTGCTTCATGGTAACCTCAGCATTTGTCGGAATTAAACCCACACTGTTGGTATTTCTCTGCACCACGAGCCAGCCAACCTGTAGACTGAGCTATAATCAAAGACAACAAAATGTGAGGCTGGATGAACACAGCAGGCCAAGCAGCATCTCAGGAGCACAAAAGCTGACGTTTCGGACCTAGACCCTTCATCGGAGAGGGGGATGGGGTGAGGGTTCTGGAATAAATAGGGAGAGGGGGGAGGCGGACCAAAGATGGAGAGAAAAGAAGATAGGTGGAGAGAGTATAGGTGGGGAGGTAGGGAGGGGATAGGTCAGTCCAGGGAAGACGGACAGGTCAAGGAGGTGGCATGAGGTTAGTAAGTAGATGGAGGTGCGGCTTAGGGTGGGAGGAAGGGATGGGTGAGAGGAAGAACAGGTTAGGGAGGCGGAGACAGGTTGGACTGGTTTTGGGATGCAGTGGGTGGGGGGGAAGAGCTGGGCTGGTTGTGTGGTGCAGTGGGGGGAGGGGGCGAACTGGGCTAGTTTAGGGATGCAGTTGGGGAAGGGGAGATTTTGAAACTGGTGAAGTCCACATTGATACCATTAGGCTGCAGGGTTCCCAGGCGGAATATGAGTTGCTGTTCCTGCAACCTTCGGGGGGCATCATTGTGGCAGTGCAGGAGGCCCATCATGGACATGTCATCTAGAGAATGGGAGGGGGAGTGGAAATGGTTTGCGACTGGGAGGTGCAGTAGTTTTTTGCGAACTGAGCGGAGGTGTTCTGCAAAGCGGTCTCCAAGCCTCCGCTTGGTTTCCCCAATGTAGAGGAAGCCACACCGGGTACAGTGGATGCAGTATACCACATTGGCAGATGTGCAGGTGAACCTCTGCTTAATGTGGAGTGTCATCTTGGGGCATGGGATAGGGGTGAGGGGGGAGGTGTGGGGGCAAGTGTAGCATTTCCTGCAGTTGCAGGGGAAGGTGCCGGGTGTGGTGGGGTTGGAGGGCAGTGTGGAGCGAACAAGGGAGTCACGGAGAGAGTGGTCTCTCCGGAAAGCAGACAAGGGTGGGGATGGAAAAATGTCTTGGGTGGTGGGGTCGGATTGTAGATGGCGGAAGTGTCGGAGGATGATGCGTTGTATCCGGAGGTTGGTGGGTGGTGTGTGAGAACGAGGGGGATCCTCTTTGGGCGGTTGTGGCGGGGGCGGGGTGTGAGGGACGTGTTGCGGGAAATACGGGAGACGCGGTCGAGGGCGATAATCAACCCTGCTCTTGGCCCTCTCGAAAGATTCGCCCACATTACATTCCAGTGAAGCCATTAATCAGTCAAGTTTTAGAGCCTGTCCCACACACAACGGGAGACAGGCTTCCTTCCCCACTCAATGACTCTGTAATTCTATGGGGAACTCGAGTCAGACAAATCTTTGCTGATAATCTTTCCGTTCTGATGACATCCCCGTGCTCCATCTTCAGCACATCTGCATCTGTTTTTTTGTCTAAAGTGGTGATGAGAACTGGAATAATCACTTTGTCTTCTGAAGCACTCCCTCATGCCTCAGGATGACCTTCCATTCCGGTCCTGAGGTGATGACAGATTCCAGTACGAGATCAGTACACCATGCTGCAGATTGGGCCGTTGGTGTTTGAAAGGTCGGGTGGGTAGGAAGCTGGGGTTTTCATCTGCTCCCTTCTAGTGTTTGTGCTTGACCTATGGTTGGGCCTGAGAGAGATGCTTGAGATGGGTTACATTTTCACGGATGCTTCTCCACTGTGGGTGGTCTTGGGCAAGTTATTTTTACACTTGTTGTTTAGGAAGGCTTTAAGGATGTGCCCAAAGTGTTTTATCTGTCCTCCTGATACTTACTGTCCATTACTGAGCTCAGGCCTGGGAACAATGTGGCCTGTCCAGTACAGCTGAGACACTGGTTACTGTCACAATGATGTGGCCTGAGAGAAACTGCTGATGTTGGAGCACCATTGTTTTGTTACTCGTTTGTGAGATTTGGGTATTTGGCTAGCATTTATTGCCCATCCCTAATTGCCCAGGGGGCAGTTAAGAGTCAATCAGATTGCTGTGGGCCTGCAGAGGGCCAGACCAGATAAAGATGGCAGATTTCCTTCCATTTCCTGGACATTAGTGAGCCAGATGGATTTTATGAGAATCGACAGCAGTTGTGTGTTGTCATTAGACAAGCTTTTTCTGAAAAAAGGAAGCCAAATTTTCACTGAGCTGAAATTTCACCTGCTGTCATGGTGGGATTTTGAACCTGTGACCCCACCACATCAGCCTGGGATTCTGGTTTTGTGATTGTCCTCCAGCCCGGCTACGGTCCAACCAGTGTACCAAACCATTCTCTCCGGGGTCACAGATGACATTGTAGCTCTTTGGAGCAAATGGAACACAAACTGCGATCAGCTCGTGACTGTAACAAGGGACCATTCAACACAGCAATGACATCAAACCAACAGCAGCCAACAGTCATAAACATCCCTGTAGATTGTTCCTACATTTCCTCTCCATTGCGCTCACATCTTTCTCACAGTGCAGTGTCCTTAGCAGTACACAATCCTCCAGCGGAGGGTCTAATAAGTATCATGTACAAGTTCAACATCACTTTGCTCTTGCATTCTATTCTAACTTCTATAAAGTTTTTCTGATGAAGCGTCTAGGCCCGAAACGTCAGCTTTTGTGCTCCTGAGATGCTGCTGGGCCTGCTGTGTTCATCCAGCTCCACACTTTGTTATCTGAAGCCAAACATTGAATGTTTTCAAGAAGGAGTTCGATATAGTTGTTAGGACTAAAGGGATCGGAGGGTGTGGGAGAGAAAATCGGTACAGGTGACTGAGTTGGATGATCAGCCATGATCATATTGAATGGTGGAGCAGGCAGGAAGAGCTGAATGGCCTCGTCCTGCTCTTGCTTTCTACATATCTATGATTGTGCAGTTGTGAATTTTCATGCAATGCTGCTTAGGACCACAAGAGGACACTTTGTCCCCACTTGTGTCTCTTTAATTAGGTCTGTTCCCACTTCACTGAATACCTTCATTTAGATGATGACGGCAGTGAAGTAGATGCTTCCCAATGACCCAGTTTCACCTGGGAGAACTCTCCCGCTGTCTCATTGTGCTTTTCTGAGGCATTTGTAGTGATTAGTTACTGCCTCTCGATAACTGCTCCATTCCATTTCCTTCTGATTTTATGCTTCAGTGATACAGTCTCTCAGTCTAACCCTCAGCCGCCATTCTGAAGGAGCTGACTGAATGAGCATTTATTACCTGTCCCTAACTGCCCTTTGAGCTGCCTTCTTGAGTGGCTGCAGTCTGTGTGTTGTAGGGACACCCACAAAACCCTTAGGGAGCGAATTCCAGGATTTTGGCCCAGCAACAGTGAAGGAGCAGCGATATATTTCCAAGTCAGGATGGTGAGTGGTTTGGAGGGGAACTTGCAGGGGGGTGGTGTTGCCATGTGTCTGCTGCCCTTGTCCTTCTTTTTTTAACAAGTTTCCAATTCCCATGAAGGATGATAAAGTAAAAGCAGAGAATTACAGGCCAGTGAGTTTTACATCAGTCATTGGGAATGACTGGGGAAAGTCCTGCAGGAGGGAATTACTTTTCATTTGGAGGTGCAAAGTTGGACAGGGATGGTCAGCATGGCTTAGTCGGAAAAAGGCCACGCGTATCAAAATTGAGTTTTTCGAGGAGGTGATCGAGTGTGTAGATGATGGTGGTTGGTGTCGTTGACGTGTATTTCAACAAAGCCCTTGACAAGGTTCCACATGGGAGCTTGATAAAGAAGGTAAAAGCACATAGGATCCAGGGTAACAGGCTAGGATGGATCCAACATTAGCTTCGTGACAGGAGACAGAGGGTGGTGGTAGAAGGCCGTGAGTGTGACCGGAGCCCAGTGCACATGGTTTACCACAGGGATCAGTGCTGGGCCCCCTATTATTTATGACATTCATAAACAATGTCAGTGAGAACGTTGAGGATGCTAGTTAAGTTGGTGGATGACACATAGATTGACTGGATGGTTGATAGTGAGGAGGAAGGTGTAAGGTTACAGGTGGATGTGAATGGGTTGGTCAGATGGGATTTCACCCTGTTACATATGAGGTGATGCCCTTTTGAAGAAGGAACAAGACAAGGGAGAACTCAATGAATGATAGGGCACTGGGAGGCTCATCGTGACGGAGGGATCTTGGAGATTTGTACACAGATCCCCGAAGGTGAAAGGGCAGGTCAGTAGAGGAGTTAAGAAAGCACATGGGTCACTTGCCTTTGTGAGTTAGGGCCTAGATTGTCAGAGCAGGGAGGTGATGTTGGAGCTGGCTGGGACATTGGCTAGGCTGCAGCGGAGTACTGTGTGCAGTTCTGGTCACCTCACTATAGAAAGGATGTGATTGCATATGGAGGGGGTGCAGAGGAGATTTACCAGGGTGCTGCCTGGGATGGAGCATTTCAGCAAGGCACAGAGGCTCGGATTGTTTTCTTTAGAGCAGAGAAGGTTGGGGCGGGGGATGGTACCTGATAGAGGGGTACATGTTTGTGAGGGGCATGGACAGGGCAGGTAGGAAGCAGCTGTTCCCCTCAGTTTGAAGGTTCAGTAGCAAGTGGACAACATTTTGAGACAAAAAGTTTAGTGGGGATTCGAGGAGAATTTCTTTTTCACCCAGAGGGTGGGATTGTGGAATGAGCTGGCCAGGAGAGTGGTTGAGGTGGGAAACCTCCCAACCTTTAAAACGTGTTTGGATAAGCCATTGAAATGTCATTGTCTTCAAGGCAATGGGCCTAGTGCAGGGCAGTGGGACTGGTGTAGCGTTGGAGTGGCTTTCATCAGTACAGACTTGATGGGCCGAAGGGCCTCTTCTGGACTGTATGATTCAAGATGGAAGTGAGTTTGGACAGTGTGGTCCCAGGAGCTTTTGGTGACAAATTGGTGATGCTCCAGAACCTGCTGGTGAGAAGATGCTTTCTCCCAACTCAGACACTTGAAATTCAGAGTCACATTTCTTTAACAAGAACTCATCACGTTCGAATCTCTCCTCTTCACTTCTGCTCGAGTTGCTGCCAGCAATCGTGGCTTTTCCTTTGTGAAGGTTCCTGGTGGAGTTGGCAGCTGGTTGTCTACATTAACCATCGTCTCCTGGCAGTGCCACACCTCCTTTTTGATCTTACATCGAACACAATGTTTATTCCTCTCTCTCATAACAACAAGTAGTTTATCTGCAAATTGGAAATGGATTGCTCAATTCAAAAAACAAAGTGACAATATATCAGAAGAGGGGGCAATGTAATAAAATTGATCTGCATGAAAGAAGTGAGAGTATTGTTGGTAAGCTTGAACTTGACACAAAGAGAGGTTGAGGGCCAGGTAGTGTTAAGGAAGCAGGCAGGAAGTAGGAGAACTTGGACAGGCTGGGAGATGGGCAGAGAAGTGGCAGATGGAATACTCAGTGGGAAACTGTGAGGTTATGCACTTTGGTAGGAAGAATAGAGACATGGACTATTTTCTGCACTGGGAAAGGCTTTGGAAATCTGAAGTACAAAGACACTTGAGAGAGCTAGCGGAGGATTCTCTTAAGGCTAATGAAATAACTCCACAGAAGCCAGTATGCTGTCACCACGTCACCTTTTACTAACAGATGCACAGTACATGACACTGATCTGGATTCCTCAGAGTGAGAAGAACCCCTGACATTCCTGTTTCTATCTGTCAGCCAGGGCTCCCTGACTGGACCAGATTAATAACCCCAGTCAGGGAACTCATCTTCTATATGAGAAAAAGGAAGGGTCACTGGACCTGAAACATTAACAATAGGGCTAGAACACAAGAGCAGAGATGTACTGCTGAGGCTCTATAAAGATCTGGACAGACCACATTTGGAATGTTGTGAGTTGTGTTTGACTCTGTCTTTAAGGAAGGATGTGTTGGCCTTGGAGGGGGACCAGGGGAGGTTTACAGGAATGATCATAGGGATGAAGGGCCTGTCATATGAGGAGCAGGTGAGGACTCTGGGTCTGTAATCGATAGAGTTTAGAAGGATGAAGGGGGATCTTATTGAAACTTACAGAATACTGAGGGACCTGGATAGAGCGGATGTTGGGAAGATGTTTCCATCAGTTGGAGAGACTAGGACCTGAGGGCACAGCCTCAGAGTGAGGGGACAACCCTTTAGAACTGAGGTGAGGAGGAATTTCCTCAGCCAGAGGGTGGAGAATCTGTGGAGCCCATTGCCTCAGAGGGCTGTGGAGGGCGAGTCACTGAGTGTATTTGAGACAGAGATAGATAGGTTCCTGATTAGTGAGGGAATCCAGGGTTACAGGGGGAGGGCAGGAGAATGGAGTTGAGAAATGCATCAGTATGATCAAAGGCAGAGCAGACTCATGAGCTGAATGGCCTAATTCTGCTCCTAGACCTCATGGTCCTATGGTTGTTAGTTGTAATGTCACTGGGTCCAGAGCCCCATGGC
The DNA here is from genome assembly GCF_030684315.1 of Stegostoma tigrinum. Classification (NCBI taxonomy): domain Eukaryota; kingdom Metazoa; phylum Chordata; class Chondrichthyes; order Orectolobiformes; family Stegostomatidae; genus Stegostoma; species Stegostoma tigrinum. The sequence continues at coordinate 109,893,416 of NC_081359.1, read as the reverse complement.
TAATGTTCTGGGGACATGGGTTCAATTCCCGCTACAGATGGTGAAATTTGAAGTCAATAAAATCTGAGGGGAGGTGGAGGGATCCGGCTGTTGTTCAGAGAACCCACCTGGTTCACTCATATCTTTTAAGGGAAAGATATCCATTCTCCTGTGGGTTCTGGAGGCTGGTTGTGGTAGAGAATGGGCTCAATTCCCACACTGGCTGATGTTACTGTGAAGAGCTCTCCCTCTCAACCTCTCCCCTCACCCTGAAGCATGGTGACCCTCCGATTAAACCACCGCCCTTATCTCTGTCTCTGTAATGAGATTAAAAATCACACAACACCAACTTATGGACCTCATCTGAGAAAGGAGCAGCGCTCCGAAAGCTTGCGATTTCAAATAAATCTGTTGGGCTATAACCTTGTGTCATGTGATTTTCGACCTCATCCACCTCCGGTCCAACACCAGCACCTCCACATCTGTAATGAGAGAGAGAAAGGGAGAGAAAGAGGAAGAGAGAGAGAGAGGGAGAGGATGAGAGAGAGAAAGAGAGAGAGAGACAGAGAGAGGGGGGAGTGAGAGAGAGTGGGGGAGAGAGAGAGCGAGATGGAGAGAAAGGGAGAGGGAGGGAGGGAGAGAGAGTCGGAGAGAGAGAGAACAGGAGAGAGAGGGTGGAGAGAGAAGGGAGAGAAGCAGAGAGGGGGGAGAGAGAGGAGGAGAGAGGGAGAGGGATGGAGGGGGTGAGAGAGAGAGAGAGAGAGAGATAGAGAGGGAGGGAGAGAGAGAGCGAGAGAGAGAGAGAGAGGTTGAGAGAGAGAGAAGGGAAGAGAGTGAGAGGAAGGGAGAGGGAGCGAGGGAGAGAGAGAGAGAGGGAGAGAGAGGTTGAGAGAGAGAGAAGGGGAGAGAGAGAGAGAGGGAGGGAGAGGGAGAGACGGAGAGAGAGAGAGAGAGAGGTTGAGAGAGAGAGAGAAGGGGGGAGAGAGAGAGAGAGGTTGAGAGAGACAGAGAGAGAGAGAGAGAGAGAGAGCAGCCCTTTGGCCTGACAAGAAAATGGTGACTTTATTCTTTTCACTGTTTTTATGTGGTTTGGCCAAACTGTGGCTCTTAACTATCGCAAAAGTTTCATCATAGAGAAATACAGCACTGAAACAGGCCCTTCGGCCCACCATGTGCATGCCAACCAACAAACAGCAAACTACACTAATGCCATTTATCTGCATTTGGTCCATAGCCTATGCGGCATTTTAAATGCTTATCCAATTGTTTCTTAAATATTGTGAGATTATTTGCCTCCACCACCCTCTTAGGCAGCACGCTCCATGTTTCTACCACCCTCAGGGTGAAAAACCTTTTCCTCAGATCTCCTCGAAATCACTTATTCCTCACTTTAAACTTGTGCCCCTCTGACCTTAGACACATCTGTGAAATAAAAACTGAAAGAACTGCAGATGCTGTAAATCAGGAACCAAAACAAAATTGCTGGAAAAGTTCAGCAGGTCTGGCAACATCTGTGAAGGGGAAAAAACAGAGTTAATATTTCGGGTCCTGTGACCCTTCTTCTGAGGATGCTGCCAAACCTGCTGAGCTTTTCCAGCAGCTTTGTTTTTGTTAGACCCATCTGCCATGGGGAAGACGTTCTCACGATCTACACTGTCTGTGCCTCTCATAATATTGTACACCTCAGTCAGATTCCCCCCTCAGCCTCCTCTGTCCTAGGGAACACAAACCCAGCCTATCCAGTTTCTCCTCATATCTGAGACTTTTCATCCTGGGCAACATCCTGGTGAAAAGACTGAACAAGACGCTCCATTTAGGGGTTAATTAGGGACAGGTAATAAATACTAATCTTGCCAGTAACACCCACATCCTGAGCAAGAATAGTTTAAAAACAAATCCCTGAAAACTAGAGATAACGGGACCTGCAGACGCTGGAGAATTCCAAGATAATAAAATGTGAGGCTGGATGAACACAGCAGGCCAAGCAGCATCTCAGGAGCACAAAAGCTGACGTTTCGGGCCTAGACCCTTCATCAGAGACGGGGATGGGGAGAGGGTTCTGGAATAAATAGGGAGAGAGGGGGAGGCGGACCGAAGATGGAGAGAAAAGAAGATAGGTGGAGAGGACAGTATAGATGGGGAGGTAGGGAGGGGATAGGTCAGTCCAGGGAAGACAGACAGGTCAAGGAGGTGGGATGAGGTTAGTAGGTAGATGGGGGTGAGGGTTCTGGAATAAATAGAGAGAGAGGGGGAGGCGGACCGAAGATGGAGAGAAACCATCCCCCTCTCTGATGAAGGGTCCAGGCCCGAAACGTCAGCTTTTGTGCTCCTGAGATGCTGCTGGGCCTGCTGTGTTCATCCAGCCTCACATTTTGTTACCTGAAAGCTTGAACAGGTTGCGCCTGGAAAATGTACAAAGTATGACGGAGGATAAAGCAGGTAGAGCCACAGAGTGGTACAGCACGGAAACAGACCCTTCGGCCCAACTCATCCATGCTGACCAGATATCTTAAATTAATCCAGTCCCATTAGCCAGCATTTGGCCCATATCCCTCTAAACCTTTCCTATTCAAGTACCCATCCAGATGCCTTTCAAATGTTGTAATTGTACCAGCCTCCACCACTTCCTCTGGCAGCTTATTCCATACACGCACCGCCCTCTGTGAGAAAAAAAAATTACCCCTTAAGTCTATTTCAAATCTTTCCCCTCTCACCTTAAACCTATGTCCCTTTGGTTTAGGATAACAAGGTGTGGAGCTGGCTGAGCACAGCAGGTCCAGCAGACTCCCTACCCGGGGTGAGGGGGGGGGAGAGGTGTATGGGGGAGACCTTGTCTACTCACCCCATCCATGCCCCTCATGATTTTATAAACTACCATAAAGTCACTCCTCAGACTCCAATGCTCTGTGGAAAATAGCCCCATCTCTCCCTTAGCTCAAACCCTCCAAATCCCTGGCAACATCCTTGTAAATCTTTTTCTGAACGCTTTCAAGTTTCACCACATCCTTCCTATAGCCAGGAGACCGGGACTGAACACAATATTCCAAAAGTGGCCCAACCAGTGTCCTGTACAACACGACATCTCTGAATTCTTCAAAGGGTGAGATGCAGTTGATCTGTCTGAACTTGCTGTGCAGGGCCAGAGCCAGAATGCTATTGACACGAGAAAGTCATTCATAATGCAATGGGAAATTCTGAATTCCCTCACCCAGAGAGTAATGAGGGTAGGAACCTCACTGTCACAGAGGGGACAGGTGAACAACAGAGACTCATGCACAAGGGGAAGTTGGGTACGCATGTGTTGGGGAATGAAGCAGGAAGATAGGCTGATAGGTTGAGAAAGGAGGAGTTGTATGTGGTGACAGAGAGGTCAGCCCACTGGGGATGGGCCGATTAGCCAGTTTCGGTATTGTAAGTGTTGTTATCTGCACGGGTACAAATGCTCTGGAGTTACAGAGACCAATGTCACAGCGAAACGGTCATTAAAGAGGAATCTTCAACAGAAGGAGGAGGGGGCTGGGAGCAGAGACCTCAAGAAATGGACATATTTCTGAAACAACTCTTGGGTGAGATGGGGAAACAGCAGCTGTGGTTTCGTCACCGTACTTGTGACTAAAAGCTTTTGAGAAACATTCTTAAATTGAACCACAAAAGATTCGTAAAGGGGAACTGTTAACTGACGAATCAAAATGTGGCAAAAGTAGGTATTGGCACACTGTCTGGTGATTCTCAGTCATCTCTCTCTCTCAGAGAGATATCTGTACACTGCCTGGTGTCTCTCGGTCCCCTCTCTCTCTCTCAGGGAGATATCTGTACACTGACTGGTGTCTCTCAGTCCCCTCTCTCTCTCTCTCTCTCAGGGAGATATCTGTACACTGCCTGGTGTCTCTCAGTCCCCTCTCTCTCTCAGGGAGATATCTGTACACTGACTGGTGTCTCTCAGTCCCCTCTCTCTCTCTCAGGGAGATATCTGTACACTGACTGGTGTCTCTCAGTCCCCTCTCTCTCTCTCAGGGAGATATCTGTACACTGACTGGTGTCTCTCAGTCCCCTCTCTCTCTCTCAGGGAGATATCTGTACACTGACTGGTGTATCTCGGTCCCCTGTCTCTCTCTCTCAGGGACATATCTGTACACTGCCCGGTGTCTCTTAGGGAGATATCTGTACACTGACTGGTGTATCTCGGTCCCCCCTCTCTCTCTCTCTTGGAGATATCTGTACACTGCCTGGTGTCTCTCAGTCCCCTCTCTCTCTCTCTCTCAGGGAGATATCTGTACACTGACTGGTGTCTCTCAGTCCTCTCTCTCTCTCTCAGGGAGATATCTGTACACTGACTGGTGTCTCTCAGTCCCCTCTCTCTCTCTCTCTCTCTCAGGGAGATATCTGTACACTGCCTGGTGTCTCTCAGTCCCCTCTCTCTCTCTCAGGGAGATATCTGTACACTGACTGGTGTCTCTCAGTCCCCTCTCTCTCTCTCAGGGAGATATCTGTACACTGACTGGTGTCTCTCAGTCCCCTCTCTCTCTCTCAGGGAGATATCTGTACACTGACTGGTGTATCTCGGTCCCCTGTCTCTCTCTCTCAGGGACATATCTGTACACTGCCCGGTGTCTCTTAGGGAGATATCTGTACACTGACTGGTGTATCTCGGTCCCCTCTCTCTCTCTCTCTTGGAGATATCTGTACACTGCCTGGTGTTCTCAGTCCCCTCTCTCTCTCTCTCTCAGGGAGATATCTGTACACTGACTGGTGTCTCTCAGTCCTCTCTCTCTCTCTCTCTTGGAGATATCTGTACACTGACTGGTGTCTCTCAGTCCTCTCTCTCTCAGGGAGATATCTGTACACTGACTGGTGTCTCTCAGTCCCCTCTCTCTCTCTCTCTCTTGGAGATATCTGTACACTGACTGGTGTCTCTCAGTCCCCTCTCTCTCTCAGGGAGATATCTGTACACTGACTGGTGTCTCTCAGTCCCCTCTCTCTCTCTCTCTCTCAGGGAGATATCTGTACACTGACTGGTGTCTCTCAGTCCCCCCTCTCTCTCTCAGGGAGATATCTGTACACTGCCTGGTGTCTCTCAGTCCCCTCTCTCTCTCTCAGGGAGATATCTGTGCACTGACTGGTCTCTCTCAGTCCCCTCTCTCTCTCTCAGGGAGATATCTGTGCACTGACTGGTCTCTCTCAGTCCCCCCCCCCCGCTCTCTCTCAGGGAGATATCTGTACACTGCCTGGTGTCTCTCAGTCCTCTCTCTCTCTCTCTCAGGGAGATATCTGTACACTGCCTGGTGTCTCTCAGTCCCCCCACTCTCTCAGGGAGATATCTGTACACTGACTGGTGTCTCTCAGTCCCCTCTCTCTCTCGCTCACAGGGAGATATCTGTACACTGCGTGGTGTCTCTCAGTACCCCCGTCAGATTTTTTTTTCCTTTATTCATTCACATGAGGGTGTTACTGGCCAGGCAGCATTTATTGCCCAACCCTAATTGCCCAGAGGGCAGTAAGAGTCAACTACATTGCTGTGGATCTGGAGTCACATGTAGGCCAGACCAGGTAAGGATGGCAGTTTCCTTCCCTAAGGGGCATTAGTGAACCAGGTGAGATTTTTTCCCCCAACAATCAGAAATTGATTCTCGATCATCAGTATACTCTTAATTCCAGATATTTTATTGCATTCAAATTCCACCATCTGCTTTGGCGGGATTCGAACCCGGGTTCCCAGAATGTTACCCTGGTCTCTGGATTAACAGTCCAGCGATAACACCCCTGGGCCGTTGCCTCCCCATGGTGTTGGAAATGTGGTTTGTTGTTAACTGACTCGATGTCTCCCAGCCCCAGGATCTGGTGAATTACAAGCTCAGTTCTGTAATAATTCTAGAGATTGAATAATAATATCTAACTCAGCGATGGTGACCGAGAAACCATTGGGTCGTTCAAAGAAAACCTCTGCGGTTCTGGAAACGTCCTTTATGGAATGAAATCTGACCTCTGTACCTGGTCCAACAAAACATTTCAGGAAAAAGTTATGTCAATGAACCATGGATCACAGTGGTTCAGGAAGGCAGATCCCCATTTCCTATCTCTGGGGGTAATGAGGGTTGGGATATTAATACTGGCCTGGCCAATGATATCCATAAACGAATAAAATCTACTGATGGAAATCTTTTGCCCTCGCTCCCCTTGGTGTAGATGAATCTCTGGAAGGGTGGAACCACTTGAGGGTTAAAATGTTAAGAAGGCACTTAACGTGAGTGTTTAATTGAATGTGTGGGTAGCAAAACTGCTTGTATAGAAATAGTTTCTGGTCCTGTTGGCATTTCATGATGCATTGTCACGCCTTATATCCATTTGTTTGATCAGTGAGGAGGTTAGAGATGCTGGGAGTGTACAAGCACAGAAGGCTGAGATTTTTGTGGAAGGGTTCATGATGAGGCATGTGGTCAATGGCATTAATAGAGAGAAACTGTTTCCATTGGTGGGACCCAAATGGGGATAAATTGGCAAAACAACCAGAGACAACATGAGGAAACACTTCTAGACAGGGATTGTTGTGTTTTAGAACACACTGTCTGAAATGGCAGTGAAACCAGATTCAACAGGAACTGGGACAAATACACAGAAAGGAAACCATTTCAGGACTCTTGGGGAAGAGAGGGGAACGGGAAGAAATGCACTTTTTAAATTCATGGGATGTGGGGTCACTGACTGCGCCAAAGTTTATCGCCCATCCCTAGTTGCTTCTTGAGAAGGTGGGGGTGAACTGCCTTCTTGAACCGCTGCAGCCCATGTGCTGTAGGTTGACCCACAATGTCTCTTAGGGAGAGAATTCCAGGATTTTGACCCAGTGACACTGAAGGAACGGTAATATATTTCCAAATTGGGACAGTGAGCCGCTTGGAGGGGAATGTGCAGGGGGTGGATTTCTGTGCACCTCCTGCCCTTGTCCTTCGAGATTTTAGTGGTTGAGGGTGTGGAAGTTGCTGTCTGAGGATCTTTGGTGAATTTGTACATCTTGTAGATGGTACGCACTGCCACTACGGAACATGGGGGTTGAGGTTGATTGGCTCGCCGAGCTGGTTTCTTGTTTCACAGACGATTCGCTACCGTGCTGGGTAACATCCTCAGCGCAGCCCCCAATGAAGTGTCAGTGTGTTTTCCCGCCTGGTTTTTAAACTCGGGGGTCCGTTGCGATGGATTTCCTCACTTCCGGGTTTCCTTCATAGTGGAATGTATATGGGGCTGAGTTCAATGTGTTTATTAGTAGCCTGCTTCATGGAGTGCCATGCTTCCAGGAATTCTCATGCCTGTCTCTGCCTAGCCTGTCCCAGGATCTTGGTGTTGTCCCAGTCAAAGTGATGGTTCTCCTTGTCCATGTGGATTGAGATGAGTGAGTATTGGTCATGTCTTCTTGTAGCCAGTTGGTGTTCATGTTCTCTTGCTGTTAGTTTCCTTCCTGTTTGTCTGATGTAGTGCTTCTCGCTGTCTCTGCAGGGGATCTTGTAAATGACACTGGTCCTGTCCATGGCGGGGAGTGGGTCTTTAGTTCGGGTGAGCACTTGTCGTAGGGTTGATGTGGGCCTGTGTGCCACTCTGATGCCCAGCAGTCGTAGGAGTCTTGTGGTGAGTTCTGACGTGTTCCTGATGTAGGTTCGTGTGATGAGTGCGTCGGGGCGTATAGCCTCTTTCTGATGCTGTTCGTGTTGGCATCGTCTGACCCAGTTCTTTGGATACCCATTATCCTTGAACACTTGGAAGAGATTTTCTTCTTCCTCTTGGCGTAGTTCCGTGTTGCCGCCCTTTTTAATAGTGTTCACAAGCAGCTTCGTTTGTGTGTGCTGGGATGATTACTGTTGAAGTTCGGTACCTGGTCTGCGTGTGTGGCCTTTCGGTGTACTTTCAATTGCAGTTCCCTACTTGTGCTGCGCTCTACTATGACATCCAGGAATGGGAGCTCTTGTGTGAATTTTATTTCAGTGAGGGTGTTGTTTATAAGTTTGTGTGTCTCCTCTAATGTGGTCTGCTTAATGATGACAAAGGAGTTGTCCATGTAGCATATCCATAGTTTAGGTTGGATTTGCAGAAGGGCACTCCTTTCCAGTCTTTGCATCACTGTCTGTTCTGTGAGTCCGGAGATAGACGATCCCATGGGTGTCCAGTTGATTTGCTCGTATGTTTGGCTGTTGAAAGTGAAGTGGGTGGTCAGGCGTAGGTCCAGTATTTAAGCATGTTGTCTGTGAAGATGGTTTCACTGGGGTCGTGCTCTTATTCTAGTAGTGCTGTCATTGTTTCCTTTGCTAGTGGAATGTCTATTGATGTGAATAGGGCAGGGACATCAAACATTATCATGGTTTCTTCATCAGAGATAATGGGAACTGAAGATGTTGGAGAATCCAAGATAACAAAGTGTGGAGCTGGATGAACACAGGAGGCTAACTAGACCTGCTGTGTTCATCCAGCTCCACACTTTGTTATTATGGTTTCTTCATCGTCTATCCAAATGTCTTTGATGGAGTTGAGGAATTCTTGGGCTAAATGAATAGAGTGGGGTGATTTGTTGACTGGTTGCCTGAGTCTCCTTTCATGTTCCTTGGCTAATTTGTGCAATAGTGTGCCTGGTAGAGAGACTATGGGTCAAAACAATGGATATGCTACATGGACAACTCCTTTGTCATCATTAAGCAGACCAAATTAGAGGAGACACACAAACTTATAAACAACACCCTCACTGAAATAAAATTCACACAAGAGCTCCCATTCCTGGATGTCATGGTAGAGCACAGGACAAGTAGGGAACTGCAAACGAAAGTACACCGAAAGGCCACACACGCAGACCAGGTACTGAACTTCAACAGTAACCATCCCAGCACACACAAACGAAGCTGCTTGTGAACACTATTAAAAAGGGCGGCAACACGGAACTACGCCAAGAGGAAGAAGAAAATCTCTTCCAAGTGTTCAAGGATAATGGGTATCCAAAGAACTGGGTCAGACGATGTCAACATGAACAGCATCAGAAAGAGGCTACACGCTCCGACGCACTCATCACACTAACCTACATCAGGAACACGTCAGAACTCACCACAAGACTTATACGACTGCTGGGCATCAGAGTGGCACACAGGCCCGCATCAACCATACGACAAGTGCTCACCCAAACTACAGACCCACCCCTGCCATGTACAGGACCAACGTCCTCTACAAGATCCCCTGCAGAGACTGTGAGAAACTCTACATCAGACAAACAGGAAGGAAACTAACAGCAAGAGAACATGAGCACCAACTGGCCACAAAAAGACATGAACAATACTCACTCATCTCAATCCACATGGACAAGGAGAAACACCACTTCAACTGGGGCAACACCAAGAGCCTGGGACAGGCTAGGCAGAGACAGGCACAAGTCTTCCTGGAAGTATGGCACTCCATGAAGCAGGCCACTAATAAACACATTGAACTCGACCCCATATACATTCCACTATGAAGGAAAACCGGAAGTGAGGCAATCCATCGCAATGGACCCCCAAGTTTAAAAACCGGGCCGGAGGTCACACCGACGCTTCATTGGTGGCTGCGCTGAGCATGTTACCCAGCACGGTAGCGAAATGTCTGCGAAACAAGAAACCAGCTCGGTGAGCCAACCAACCTCAAAACCCACAACCCGAGCTACAGATCTACTCCAAAACCTTAGGAACTTTTGTGTTTCAAAGTGGCAGCACAGGCCTGCTGGGCTGTGTGGTCATTAGGCAGTGGGGTAAAATGCAGCTAAAACAGCCGAGTTGAGACAAATTTTATGAAGTCAAGACTCAGACATAGAGCGGTGTGAGCAGATCTCTGGAGCAGTACAGGAGAGTCACAGTCCAGCACCAAGAGACCAGGGAAGCTGGGATGGCATTTTCCCCAAGAGATTGTATTAAGACTCTGTTTTTCTCCCTCCCGATCCATTTTGATGCTGTAGCTAAGAGCAGGCTGACTGTTCACAAGATTTCCACAAATTTTGCATCATCCCTACTTTACCCACAAGCTGACCACTGTGCCCAAAACATAAACCGTAACCTTCACCCTAACCCCGAGCCCAAATCTCACCTTAACCTGAACCAAACCCGAAGCCAAACCTCGTCAATGTAAATCTAACCTTAACCCTAACCCTAACCCAACCTTCACCTGAACCATAGAAACATCGAAGATACAAGATGATGAGAGGCACAGACAGCGTGGATGGCCAGAGACCTTTCCCCAGAGCGGAAATTACTATTACAAGGGGACATAATTTTAAGGTGATTGGAGGAAGGTAAAGGGGAGATGTCAGAGGTAGGTTCTTCACACAGAGAGTGGTGGGCGTGTGGAATGTGCTGCTGGCAGAGATAGTGGAGTCAGATATATTAGAGACTTTTAAGTGACTCTTGGATAGGCACATGGAGGGTAGTACATTGTAGGGTATGCAGGGTAGATTGATCTTAGTAGGATAATAAGTCAGCAGACATTGTGGGCTGAAGGGCCTGTGCTGTGCTGTACTGTTCTATGTTCTTTGGGAACAGGAGTAGGCCGTTCAGCTGCTTGAGCCTGCTCCATCATTCAATATGATCGTGGCTGATCGGTGAGCTTAATACCCTAATCCTACCCTGCCCCCATAACCCTCGATCCCCTTAGCCACAAGATCTAACTCCTTCTTTAAGTCATAATATTTTGGCCTCAACCACTTTCTGTGGTAGTGAATTCCACGCATTCCCCACCCTCTGGGTGAAGACATTTCTCCTCATCTCAGTCCTAAATGGCCTGCCTTTTATCCTTAAGCCATGATGCCTGGTACTGGAACCTCTCACCATAGAGAACAAACTTCCTGCACTTAACCTCAAAATCCAAAACTGACCCTGGGTCTCACTGCAATCCAGCCGCACTTTCTAATCTCAAAGCCTAACATGACAGCAACATGAAACCTGATGTCCAGCCTGAACCATCCAGACTTCTAACTTGAAACTTCATTGATCTCTATATGTAACGCGCACTGAACTGTACCCTCACCCTATATTAATCAGTCAACAGTAATAACTCTAGCCTCAACCCTCCTTAATCTTTCGTCTACCCAAATTCAGACTATCCCTTTTCCGCTTTGTTAATGTAACCAATGGCTCCCAAATGTAGCCCAAACCAGCCTTAGATCTCCATTGGAAAATGGCAGGTGTTTACCTCCTGTCCCTTTAGCAATATAGCAGGAATTTGTGCTCTCATTTCTGCCCCCTACCCTGCATTGCTGCCTTGCGCCCAGCCTTGACCGCCACATACCCAGCTCCTGGCTCACTGCCCCATTGGGTATTCCCATTCCTGACTGTACTGACAACCCTTCCAATTCTCATTTTACATTCGGGCCCTGATTGCTTGATGCCCAAGAATGGATACAATCCTGGCAGTGGCCTCCAGGCCTGGTGGCGCTGCTGAGACGAGGGAGCTGTCAGTCATCTGATTGGCCAGGAGCTCTTGGAGGTGGGACTTCATTTTTGGATGGAGTCTTTAGCTACTTTGGGTTCCTGGGAACTGGAAGACTGAGCTGGGTGAATTCAGTCACGGGCTGGGGAATAGTGCCACCACTTAAATTCAGCATTTCAAACTTAACTGTTTTTGCATGTTGCGGTCTGCGGGAGCTGGCTGTGTGTAAATTGGCAGCTGTGTTTCCTACATTACTACATTCCAAAAGTTATCAAAGTGTTTTTTTGTAATGAGTTGAGGCAGTGAAAGCCACAACAGAAATATATATTCCTTTCCACATTTCATGGCAACATGCAACATTCTCCAAGATTAACCACAGGCCCTGATTAAACATAGAAAGCAGGAGCAGGAGAAGGCCATTCAGCCCTTCAAGCCTGACCCACCATTTAATATAATCATGATTATCCAACTCAATAGCTTGTTCCCATTTCCGCCTCCCACACACCCTTTGATCCCTTTAGCCCCAAGTGCTATAACCAACTCCTTCTTGAAAACATTCAATATTTTGGCCTCAACCGCTTTCCGTGGCAGAGAATTCCATAGGCTCCCCGCTCTCTGGGTGAAGACATTTCTCCTCATCTCTGCTCTAAATGGCCTGCCCTATATCCTGGTAGACTGTGGGACAGCAAGAACTGCAGATGCTGGAGTTAGAGTCAATACAGTGTAGAGCTGGAGGAACACAGCAGGCTGGGCAGCATCAGAGGAGCAGGAAAATCAACTTCTCGGGTCAGGGCCCTTCAACAAGGAAACGTCAACTTTGCTGCTCCTCTGATGCTACTTGGGGGTAGGGGAGATCCCCCCACTGCATCCCAAAACCAGCCCAGCTTGTCCCCGCCTCCCTAACCTGTTCTTCCTCTCACCTATCCCGTCCACCCACCTCAAGCCACACCTCCATCTCCTACCTACTAACCTCATCCCCCCACCTGTCCATCCTCCCTGAACTGATCTATCCCCTCCCTACCTCCCCACCTATACTCTCCTCTCCACCTATCTTCTCCTCTATCCATCTTCGGTCCGCCTCCCCCTCTCCCTATTTATTTCAGAACCGTCTCCCCATCCCCCTTTTCTGATGAAGGGTCCAGGCCTGAAACGTCAGCTTTTGTGCCCCTGAGATGCTGCTTGGCCTGCTGTGTTCATCCAGCTCCACACTTTGTTGATTCTGTCTGACCTTGCCACGGTTTCCCGAGTGCTGAGCTATTGAATCTTTTATAATGGGCTCATGCGTTTTCCACACAATCAATGTCAGGCTGGCTGGTCTATAAGTCCAAGCTGTTTCTGTGCCTTGTTTTTCAAATAGAGTTAGATTAGCTACACTCTAATCTGTGGGAACTGTTCCAGAGTCTATAGAATCTTGAAAGATGATCAATGTACCCACTATTCTATCGCTCCTTCCTTAAGTACTCTGGTATGAATTTATCTGCCTTAAATCCCCTCAATTCCCAACACCATTTCCCTAACAACACTGATTTCCTTCAGCTCCTCCCTCTCAATAAACCCTACGTTCCCCAATGTTTCTGATGTGGAGGTGCCAGTGTTGGACTAGTGGTGAACAATGTCAGAAGTCACGCTCATCAGGATATAGTCCAATAGGTTTATGTGAAATCTCAAGCTTTCAGAATGCTGTTCCTTTGTTGTGTATTGAGTTCCAAAAACAAAAGCAGAAATCACTGGAAAAGCTCAGCACAAGGGTCACTGGACCCGAAATATTGACTCTTGATTTCTTCCCACTCTTGCTGCCAGACCTAATGAGTTTTTCCAGCAATTTCCGATTTCCAGCACCTGCAGTTCTTTTGGGCTTTTTGTTTCGTATTTAGTTGGTTATCCATTTCTTGGTTCTCTGTTATAAATTCCCCCTTTTCAGACCACATCTGTTTTCACCAATTTTTTTCTCTTCACGGACTTTTTGAAACCTTTACAGTCAGCGTTTATCTTCGCTGAAAGCTCACTCACATACTCTATTTTCTCTTTCTTAATCAATCCCTTTATCCTCCTTTTGCTAAATTCTAAACTGATCTCACCCCTCAGGTCTGAGATAATGGGAACTGCAGATGCTGGAGATTCCAAGATAATAAAATGTGAGGCTGGATGAACACAGCAGGCCAAGCAGCATCTCAGGAGCACAAAAGCTGACGTTTCGGGCCTAGACCCTTCATCAGAGAGGGGGATGGGGGGAGGGAACTGGAATAAATAGGGAGAGAGGGGGAGGCGGACCGAAGATGGAGAGTAAAGAAGATAGGTGGAGAGGGTGTAGGTGGGGAGGTAGGGAGGGGATAGGTCAGTCCAGGGAAGACGGACAGGTCAAGGAGGTGGGATGAGGTTAGTAGGTAGCTGGGGGTGCGGCTTGGGGTGGGAGGAAGGGATGGGTGAGAGGAAGAACCGGTTAGGGAGGCAGAGACAGGTTGGACTGGTTTTGGGATGCAGTGGGTGGGGGGGAAGAGCTGGGCTGGTTGTGTGGTGCAGTGGGGGGAGGGGATGAACTGGGCTGGTTTGGGGATGCAGTGGGGGAAGGGGAGATTTTGAAACTGGTGAAGTCCACATTGATACCATATGGCTGCAGGGTTAACCCTGCACCCCTCCCCCCACTGCACCACACAACCAGCCCAGCTCTTCCCCCCCACCCACTGCATCCCAAAACCAGTCCAACCTGTCTCTGCCTCCCTAACCGGTTCTTCCTCTCACCCATCCCTTCCTCCCACCCCAAGCCGCACCCCCAGCTACCTACTAACCTCATCCCACCTCCTTGACCTGTCCGTCTTCCCTGGACTGACCTATCCCCTCCCTACCTCCCCACCTACACCCTCTCCACCTATCTTCTTTACTCTCCATCTTCGGTCCGCCTCCCCCTCTCTCCCTATATATTCCAGTTCCCTCCCCCCATCCCCCTCTCTGATGAAGGGTCTAGGCCCGAAACGTCAGCTTTTGTGCTCCTGAGATGCTGCTTGGCCTGCTGTGTTCATCCAGCCTCACATTTTATTATCTCAGAATTGTGTGACTGGTTTAAGAAATTTCTTTCCTTTTTGAATGATTTTTTCACAACTTTTTCTGACAATTTTAAATGATTATAACAATGCCTGTGTATCAAAATAGCAGTGTGAGTCTTTTTTTAGGCTATATGATCTGGTATATTTTTCTTATTCAAGACCCATCTTATACAAGTTCAAGGGTGTGGATGTCACAGTCTCCATCTTTATTGGGAATTCTACCAACTTGTGGTCATTATCCCTAATGGGCCTTGCACAGCCAATTGGTTCCCCAATGTATGGATCCAGAAAACTGCCCCATATGCACTTATTAATTCTCAGAGGCTGAGGGGGGCCGGTGATCTTATAGAAGTTTATAAAATCGCTCGGAGCATGGATAGGGTGAATAGACAAGGTCTTTTCCCCCCAGGGTAGCAGAGCCCAAAACCAGAGAGGCATAGTTTTAAGGTGAGAGGGGAAAGACTTGAAGGGGATTTAAGGGGCAACTTTTTCACACAGAGGGTGGTGCGTGTATGGAATGATTGCCAGAGGAAGTGGTGGAGGCTGGTACAATTACAACATTCAAAAGGCATCTGGATGGGTACATGGATAGGAAGGGTTTAGAGGGATATGGGCCAAATGCTGGCAAATGGGACGAGGTCAGACTGGGATTGTTGGTCAGTGCAAGTGACTTGGACCAAAGGGTCTGTTTCCATGCTGTACAGCTGTATGACTCTATGACTTTGATACCCCCTCCTTTATTCTGAGTCTAACCCCATGCTGCCCCTGTCCCAGGAATGCTTGATGGGGACCTGGAAGAGGGAACTGTGGCATTATTTTCTGGTGTTCCTGCCAGTATGTCCATATTTAAATAGACACAAGAGCACAAGCAGGCTATTCAGCCCATCGAGATGGCAAGGTATAGAGCTGGATGAATACAGCAGGTCAGGCAGCATCATAGGAGCAGGAAAGCTTGCTTGGCCTGCTGTGTTCATCCAGCTCCACACTTTGTTATCTCGGATTCTCCAGCATCTGCAGTTCCCATTATCTCTGATAGAATTCAGCCCATTGACTTTGTTTTGCCATTCAAGGTGATCATGGATAATCTGATAATCCTCATTTGGGTGGCACGGTGGCTCAGTGGTTAACACTGCAGCCTCACAGCACCAGTGACCCAGGTTCGATTCTAGCCCCGTGCAACTGTCTGTATGGAGTTTGCACATTCTCCCCGTGTCTGCGTGGGTTTTCTCTGGGTGCTCCGTTTTCCTCCCACAGTCCAAAGACTTGCAGGCTAGGTGAATTGGCCATGCTAAATTGCCCATTGTATTCAGGGGTGGGTGTGGGTTGTAGGGGAATGGGTCTGGGTGGGATGCTCCAAGGGGCGGTGCGGACTTGGGCCGAAGGGCCTGTTTCCACACCGTAGGTAATCTAATCTTCACTCTCCTGCCCTTTCCCCAAGATCCTTGATTCCCTTATTGATTAAAAAGTTGCACCTCTCAACCTTGAATATACTCAATGAACTAGTTTTCGTAGCCCTCTATGGTAAAGAATTCCTCAGATTCACTACCCTCTGAGAGAAGAAATTCCTCCTCATCTCTGTCCTAAATGTGTGACCCCTTGTTCTGAGATGGTGCCATCTGATCCTAGACTCTCCCACAAGGAGAAACAACCTCTCCACACCTACCCTGCCAAGTCCCCCAAAAATCTTGTGTCTCTCAATAAGGTCACCTCTCATTCTTTGAAAATCCAATTATTACAGGTCCGACCTACCCAACCTCCCTTCATAGGGCACTCCCTCCATACCTGGGATCAGTTTTGATCTTATTGATTAGCAGAACAGTCTCAAGGGGCTGAATGCCCTCCTCCTGTTCCATTTCCACTGTTCCTATGAGCCTCTGAGGGATGACATGTAGTGAGTGGAACTTAGGAGGGACCGGTGATTTGTCCCTAATTGCCCCTGGAGAAGGTGGGAGTGAGTTGCCTTCTTGAACTGCTCTAGCCCACTAGCTGTGGGTTGACCCACAATGCCCCCCGGGAGGGAATTCCAGGATTTTGACCCAGTGACACTGAAGGAACGGTGGTATATTTCCAAGTCAGGATGGTGAGTGACTCTAAGGGGATCTTGCAGGGGGGTTGTGTTCCCATGTATCTGCTGCCCTTGTCCATCTAGATGGGCGTGTTCATGGATGGGGGAATTGTGGGGGTGTAGGTGTGGGGATGGAGGGGAGGGGAGGGGAGGGGCTGGAGATGGGAGGGTGGGGAGAGTGTGGTGGGAAGGATGAGGCTAAAAGGAGTTTGTGAAGCAGGAGAGGTGGGGGATTGGAGGTATGTACAGGGTGCAGTGTAGCAGAAAGGTGAAATGGAATGGAGTGGCAGGAGGTAAGATGTGAAGGGTAGTTGAGGGGTCAGAGAGTAAGATGTGAAGGGTAGTTGAGGGGTCAGAGAGTAAGATGTGAAGGGTAGTTGAGGGGTCAGAGAGGTAAGATGTTAGGGGTAGTTGAGGGGTCAGAGAGTAAGATGTTAGGGGTAGTTGAGGGGTCAGAGAGTAAGATGTGAAGGGTAGTTGAGGGGTCAGAGAGGTAAGATGTTAGGGGTAGTTGAGGGGTCATAGAGTAAGATGTGAAGGGTAGTTGAGGGGTCAGAGAGGTAAGATGTTAGGGGTAGTTGAGGGGTCAGAGAGTAAGATGTGAAGGGTAGTTGAGGGGTCAGAGAGTAAGATGTTAGAGGTGGTTGAGGGATAGTAAAGAGAGGAGGAGCAGATGGATAGGGTTGGGATCAGGTGCATTCCCCCGAATGGAAATGTGGGAAGTGGGGATGGGCTATCGGATTGGGAAAAGGGAGTAACAGAGAGTGGGATGGTGCAATGGGAATTGGAATGTAGGGAATTGGGGAGTGGAGAAGGTAATAGGGATATGGGAATGGGGGATGAGGCTGGGGTTATGGGAATGGGAATATAAAGGGGGTGATGAATATGGGAATGTGAATGGTGGGTGATTGGAAGGGGGATGGAAGTGGCGAAAATGGATTTTGGGATATTGAAATGGGGACAGGGATGGGGAAACGAGAATAGGGAATGGGATTGGGGGTTGGTGGGGAGGAGGGTTGGAGATATGGGAATGGGGTTTGGGCAGATGATGCGTCGGGATTTGGGGCATTGGAATATGAGGAGGAGGGCATGGTGTAGAGGAATACGGGCTGTGGGGAGGGGTGTTGGGAATATGAGAATGGGGGTATGAGAATAGGGATGATGATTGGGGAGCAGTGGGGATATGGGAATGGGGGTATGAGAACAGGGGAGAGGAATGGGAATGAGTGTTGTGGAATGGGAATTGGGGGGGAGGAGGATGGGGGCATGGGGAAGAGGATTGGGGGTTGTGAGATATGGGAATGGGGGATGAGGTTGTGGATATGAGAGTAGGGATGAGGATTGGAGGCCGGTGGGGAGGGGTATGGGATGTGGGAATGGGGGGGATGAGGATGGGAATTGGAGAGTAGGGAGGAGGATTGGGGGCTGTAGGTTCAGGGTTTGGGGCTATGGGAATGGGGGGGATGAGAGTAGGGATGAGGATTGGGGGGCAGTGAGGAGGGGTATGGGAATTGGGGGGATGAGGATGGGGGCATGAGAGGAGGATTGGGAAGTGGTGCGAGGGGTTACATGGAATGGGGGTGATGAGGATGGGGGATTGAGAGGAGGATTGGGGGGTGGGGAGGGGGTTTGGGAGTATGGGATTGGGGGTATGAGGATGGGGGGTGAGAGGAGGATTGGGGCGGTGGGGAGGGGGTTTAGGCGTATGGAAATGGGGGCAATGAGGATAGGGGCATTGAGTAGGGAGGAGGATTGGGGGCGGTAGGGAGGAGGAATGCATATGCGAATGGCGGTATGAGAGTAGGGAGGAGGATTGGGGTGTGGTGGGGAGTGGGTATGGGGAATGGGGGATGATAGGAGGATTGGGGGGGTCAGTATGGGGAATGGGGGAAGAGGATGTGGGAATGAGTGGAAGTCTGCGGGGCAGTGGGGAGGGTGTATGGGGAATGGTGGGATGAGGATGGGGGATGAGACGAGGATTGGGGGAGGTGGTGGGGAGGGGGTATGGGGAATAGTGGGAGAAGGATTGGGGGACGGTGGAGAGTGGATTGGGGGTAAGGCGAATGGCAGGGATGAGGTTGGGGAATGAGATGAGGTTTAGGGGGAGTTTGGAGGGAATTGGGAATTTGGGGAATGGGGATGCGGGGATGAGAGGAGGATTCGGGGGGCGGTGGGCAGGGGTATGGGGAATGGGGAGGATGAGGATGGGGGGATGAGAGGAGGATTGGGGGTGAGACCGTGGTGAAGGGGTATGGGGAATGGGGGGAGGTGGTGTGGGGAATGGGGGGGATAAGAGGAGGATTTGGGGGAGGTGGTGGGGAGGGGGTGTCTGGAATGTGGGGATGAGAGCAGGAATGGGGGTGAGGCCGTGGGGAGGGGGTATGGGGAATGGTGGGGGGATGAGGATAGGGAATGAGAGGATTGGAGAGGCAGTGGGGAGGGGGTATGGGGAATGGGGGGATGAGGATGAGAGGGTGAGAGGAGGATTGGGGGGAGGCAGTGGGGAGGGGATATGAGGACATGAGGACGAGAGGGTGAGAGGAGGATTGGGGGGGAGGCGGTGGGGAGGGGGTATGGGGGGAAAGAGGATGACAGGGTGAGAGGAGGATTGGAGGTGGAGGGGGTGGGGGTTATGTGGAATGGGGGGATGAGGATGAGAGGAGGATTGAGGGGGTGGCAGTTGGGAGGGGGTATCGGGAATGGGGGGGATGAGGATGAGAGGAGGATTGGGGGGGAGGCGCTGGGGAGGGGGTATGGGGAATGGGGAGAGGAGGATGAGAGGGTGAGAGGAGGATTGGGGGATGAGGGGGTAGGGGGATGAGGATGAGAGGGTGAGAGGAGGATTGGGGGAGATGGTGGGGAGGGTGTATGGGTTATGGGGGGATGAGGATGAGAGGAGGACTGGGGGGAGGCGGTGGGGAGGGGTTATGGGGGTGATAGGGATGAGAGGGTGAGAGGAGGATTGAGGGATGAGGGGGTGGGGGGTGAGGATGAGAGGGTGAGAGGAGGATTGGGGGAGGAGGGGAAGGGGAGGGGGTGGGGGGTGAGGATGAGAGGGTGAGAGGAGGATTGGGGGAGGAGGGGGAGGGGGGTGAGAGGAGGATTGGGGGAGGAGGGGGTGGGGGGTGAGAGGAGGATTCGGCGAGGAGGGGGTGGGGGGGTGAGAGGAGGATTGGGCGAGGAGGGGGTGGGGAGGGGTTATGGGGGGATGAGGATGAGAGGGTGAGAGGAGGATTGGGGAAGGAGGGGGTGGGGAGGGGGAATGGGGGGGATGAGGATGAGAGGGTGAGAGGAGGATTGGGGAGTGAGAGGAGGATTGGGGGAGGAGGGTGGGGGGATGAGAGGTGGATTGGGGGTGGAGGGGGTGGGGAGGGGGAATGGGGGGATGAGGATGAGAGGGTGAGAGGAGGATTGGGGGAGGAGGGGGTGGGGGGGTGAGGATGAGAGGAGGATGGGGAGGAGGGGGTGAGGGGGTGAGAGGAGGATTGGGGGAGGAGGGGGTGGGGAAGGGGTGGGGGGTGAGGATGAGAGGAGGATGGGGGAGGAGGGGGTGAGGGGGTGAGAGGAGGATTGGGGAGGAGGGGGTGGGGAGGGGGTATGGGGGGATAAGGATGAGAGGGTGAGAGGAGGATTGGGGGAAGAGGGGGTGGGGGGTGAGAGGAGGATTGGGGGAGGAGGGGATGGGGAGGGGGTATGGGGAGATGAGGATGAGAGGGTGAGAGGAGGACTGGGGGAGGAGGGGATGGGGGGGTGAGAGGAGGATTGGGGGATGAGGGGGTAGGGGGATGAGGATGAGAGGGTGAGAGGAGGATTGGGGGAGACGGTCGGGAGGGTGTATGGGGAATGGGGGGATGAGGATGAGAGGAGAATTGGGGGGAGGCTGTGGGGAGGGGGTATGAGGGGATGGGTGAGAGGAGGATTGGGGGGGAGGCGGTGGGGAGGGGTTATCGGGGTGATGAGGATGAGAGGGTGAGAGGAGGATTGGGAGAGGAGGCGGTGAGGAAGGGGGTATGGGGGGATGAAGATGAGATGGTGAGAGGAGGATTGGGGGATGAGGGGGTGGGTGGGGCTATGGGGAATGGGGGGATAAGAGTGAAAGGAGGATTGGAGGAGGAGGGGGTCGGGAGGGGGTATGGAGGATATGAGGATGGGGGGATGAGAGGAGGATTGGGGGGAGGCGGTGGGGAGTGGGTATGGGGGATGAGGATGAGAGGGTGAGAGGAGGATTGGGGGAGGAGGGAGTGGGTGTTTGAGTGCAGGATTGGGGGGAGGGGGGTGAGAGGAGGATTGGGGGGTGGGGGGTGAGAGGAGGATTGGGGGGAGGGGGGAGGGGGGAGTGGGGTGGGGGGTGAGAGGCGGATTGGGGGAGGAGACGGTGGGGGTCAGAGGAGGATTGGGGGAGGGGGGGTGTGGGGTGAGAGGAGGATTGGGGGGTGTGGGGTGAGAGGAGGATTGGGGGAGTGGGGGTGAGAGGAGGATTGGGGGGGTGAGAGGAGGATTGGGGGGGTGAGAGGAGGATTGAGGTAGGAGTGGGAGGAGGGGGGGTGAGAGGTAGGAGTGGGAGGAGGGGGGGTGAGAGGTGGATTGGGGAAGGAGAGGGGGGGAGGAAAGGGGGAGGAGGGGGGAGGAGAGGGGTGAGAGGAGGACTGGGGGAGTGGGGTGAGAGGGGGACTGGGGGAGGGGGGTGAGAGGGGGACTGGGGGAGGGGGGTGAGAGGAGGACTGGGGGAGTGGGGTGGGAGGGGGGTGAGAGGAGGACTGGGGGAGTGGGGTGGGAGGGGGGTGAGAGGGGGAGTGGGGTGGGAGGGGGGTGAGAGGAGGACTGGGGGAGGTAGGGGGTGAGAGGAGGACTGGGGGAGGGGGTGTTGTTGAGTCCCTGGCCCCACGGAATGATGCCCGCAGCGCAGCTCGCACTAGGACCCGGCGGCGTCCACCACCTTTGGCAATGTTTGGTGTGTGAAGGGGGGGATTTATTTCTTGTTGTTTCACAAAGATCGTGTGTTTGCCCGGTTTTCCTTCGGGCAGCCCCTTGCTGATGGGGGCTACTCTCCCACTCGGCCCCTCTCTGGCTGCTTGCCCACCCTCATGGAGGGGGAGGGTGCAGGTGAAATCTCTGGTGGATCCTCCCCCCATTCACTGCTGTTGCTGATGTAGGCTGCATTTTAACCCCGACTGTGTCCCTGTCTGTGTGTGTGTGTGTGTGTGTGTGTGTGGGAGGGGTGGGGAGCTCTGTCTGTGTCAGTGTCAGTGTTAGTGTCAGTGTGAGCAGGGGTGCTCTGTGTGTGTGGGAGGGGTGGGGATCTCTGTCAGTGTCAGTGTGTGCAGGGGTGCTCTCTCTGTGTGTGTGTGTGTGGGTTAGGGAGCTCTGTCAGTGTGAGTGTGAGCAGGGGAGCTCCCTCTCTGTCTGTCTGTCTGTGTGTGTGTGTCTGAGTGTGTGTTTGTGTGGGTGGAGGAGGGCTGGGGAGCTCTGTCAGTGTGAGTGTGAGCAGGGAGCTCCCTCTCTCTCTCTGTGTGTGTGTGAGAGAGAGAGAGACAGGAACAGACACACACAGGGAATACTGAAGCAATGGTTTTGATCTTACACCATATACTCATCGCCCTGTTTCGATCTTTCAGGCGAGGACAGCAGCTCAATACAAAACCAGAGATCGACCCATCTAGCTCCGTGGCTGTCCAGGTAAATCTGCTGTCGTTCTGATTTTATTTCCTCTCTCTGGGTTTTTCAAAAAATTGGAATGGCTGCAGAGACAGTGAGGCCGCACAATTGCTCTGTGTGTGTGAGTGAGAGTGTGTGTGTGTGTGTGTGTGTGTGAGAGAGAGAGAGAGTGGGGAGGAGTGTGTGTGTGTGTGTGTGTGTGTGTGTGAGAGTGAGTGTGTGTGTGTGTGTGTGTGTGAGTGTGAGTGAGTGTGTGTGAGTGTGAGAGTGTGTGTGTGTGTGTGAGAGAGTGTGTGTGTGAGTGTGAGTGAGTGTGTGAGAGTGTGTGTGTGTGTGTGTGTGAGAGAGAGTGTGTGTGAGTGTGTGTGAGTGTGTGTGATGGGGCTGGAGGGTGGTCTAGTGGAAGGGGTTAACCCAGGCTGGCATTGCCCTACTTGCTTTGCCTGGTTTCTGAAACCTTTGCCCCCCCTCCCCCCGCCACCCCCTCCCCGCAGCACAACAACATGCCCCGTACCCAGCCCAGAAAGGAGACCCAGAACAACTGGCTGCTCTATTTTATTATCTTGGCTGCTCTAGTGTGTTCACTTCCAAACTGTTGTGTTTATTTTTACTGTTTTATTCTCCTGAGCCATCTACAATCTCTCTTTGCCCTTCTCCCCATCTCCCCCAGGCATTGTGCCCCCTCCCCCACTTCTCCCATCTTCCACACTGTTTTAACCACTTCCTCTCTCCGCCTTTCTCTCTCACTGTCTCCCTTTCTTTCTGTCTTTTTCTCATTCACTCTGTCTCCCTCTCTCTGTCATTCTCTCTCAGTTGTTCTTTCTCAGTCTCTCTCTGTTGTCTCCCACTATTTCTCTCTCTATCTTTCTGTCTCTGTGTATGCGTCTCTCTCTGTGCCCACTTTGTGTAGGTCTGTGCTTGCTGTTATACAGCTTTGTCTCCTGTCCCTCTTCCTGTCCAAAGTGCATTGGCAGGTACCAGCTGGATATGGGAGCCAGGGAATGGGCATCTTGCTTTCAAACATTGCAGCCCCTCACTCTGTAACAGCAGAAGCGCTATCGAACCCCAGCCTCCCAAATGAAATGGACAGCACCCCTCCCCGACGATCTTGACTCAGCTGTCAGCACTGTCTCTCTTCCTGTAATGGGGAGTATCAGGGGCATCCATCCCAGTCATTGGGCTGTTTGACTCTGGGAGGCATCGCAAGCTCTGGCTGTATTCCCTGTGCGTGGTCAGTATCTTGGTAATACTGGCCGGGCGGTGATGAAAAGTAGGAGCGGATCTTTCAGACCTGAACCCCATTTGTCAGAAAGACTGAATTCCTAATGTAACCCCCATCGAGCTTCTATTCCCCGTTGGCTGAGCTGGTTAATATGTTCCCTTCCAGTAATTATTGCAAATTAGAGGCTTCCGGAATCTTCCAAAGCCACTGACTCCATTGTCCTTTTGCGTAAATGCTGAATGTTGCAGAGAAGCTCATTAGGATCCAGTTTCGGATGGTGTTAGGGTAAACAGCGCAAAGAGGCCACTCAGGCTCTCCAGCCTTTGTTTAATTGGCTGATAATCAGAGATGATGGGTGAAGGTGTGAGGTGAAGTGTCCATTCAGAGAGCTAACACAGACCCCGGAGCTGAATGGGCTGTGCAGAGGTCACTGTGCAATTTCATGAATTGTACACACTGTCTCTGCTTTACCATCCTTGCTGAGGACAGATGATGTTGAACATCGTGGGAAGGTGCTTCGACATGTCTGTCTTTTCAGTGACATTCAGGGCAAATCGAGAGCGAGGTGCGAATGCGAGGTGTCTGTGGGGGAGCATTTTGGGCCCACGTGATTATAATTCCATTAGCTTTAAACAGTTGTAGAAAAACACAGGATTGGTCAAAAAGTTAAAGTTCTTACATTGGAGTAAGCCCCGCATTGACAGGAATTTTCAAAAGTTGTTTTGGGGAGAGATGGGAAGTGGGAAGTGGGAAGCCTTTAAACATGAGATGACAAGCGTTTGAGACAGTATGTTCCTGTAAGGGTGAAGGTCAAGGCTGGTAAGTGTCGGGAAATCTGGGTGACTAGAGAAGTTGAGGCTTTGGTCATGAAAAAGAAGGAAGCACATGTCTGGTACAGACAGCAGGGATTGAGTGAATCCCTGGAGAAGTATAAAGGCAGTAGGAGCATACTTAAGCCAGAAATCAGGAGGGCAAAACTTGAGATAGCTTTGGCAAATAGGGTAAAGGAAATTCTTTACATACATTAAGGGCAACGTAGTAACTGGGGAGAGAATAGAGCCCCTTAAAGATGAATGAGGCATCAATGTGTGGAACCACAGGGGATGGGTGCAATGCTAAACAAATATATCAGCATCTACTGTGAAGAAGGGCGTGATTTACATGTAGATGGAAAGGGTGGTTCTGTGATTGGGAAACCATGTCTCACTAATCTGAAGAAGTGACAAAGAAGATTGATGAAGGCAGACTGGTGGACGTTTTCTAGCAAGATGTTTGACAGGATTTCACACGGGAGACTGGTTAGCAAGGTTAGATCACATGGAATATAGGGGGAGCTAGCCAATTGGATACAGAGCTGGCTTGAAGATAGGAGACAGAGATTGATGGTGGTGGAGAGTTGCTTTTTGGACTGGAGGCCTGTGACCAGCACAAGGATCGGTGCTTGGTCCGTGGATAGAGTAAATAACTAAGGTCTTTTCCCCAGGCTGGGAGAGCCCAAAGCTAGAGGGCATAGGTTTAAGGTGAAGGGGAAAGATTTTAAAAATGACCTGAGGGGTAACTTGTTCTCCCCAGGGGTGGTGCATGTATGGAATGAACGGCCAGAGGAAGTGGTGGAGTCTGGTACAATTACAACATTTAAAAGGCATCTGGATGGGTACATGAATGGGAAGAGTTTAAAGGGATATGGGCCAAATGCTGGCTAATGGGACTGGATTAATTTAGGATACCTGGTCAGAATGGCTGAGTTGGATTGAAGGGCCTGTTTCTATATGGTATGACTCAATGTGAAACTTGGCCCCAGAGGGAAGAGAATGGGGTGAATCGTGTTTTATGGGAGCATTGGATAATCACACGAGGGAAGATGGAATAGAGGGATGAATTGATAATTTATGCTACTAATGGGGTCGGAGGTGGTGGTGGAGTCTCATATGGGCTTTTATCAGTGCACGGTCCTGCTCTTGTGCTTTATAATAAAAATAGTAGCTATGGAAGCCGCACATTCCTACTTGGAAAGCTGTGACAAATGGGATACTCTCTGAGTTCTGTGTGTGCTAAAACAGAGCGATTAGCCTTGAGCATTTTGGCTTTCTGGGAAACAGTCTGGTAGCTTAATCCAGTGTGCCATTTCTCAGGTTGTGTTTTCTCAGTTCGTTAAGGGATAGGGTATCATTGGCTGGGCCAATGCTTTGCCGTGGGTCTGGAGTCATGTGTGGGCTAGACCAGGTAAGGATGGCAGTTTCCTTCCCTAAAGGACATTAGTGAATCAGATGGGTCTTTACAACAACTGAGAGGTTGCACGGTCATCATTAGATTCTTAATTCCTGAGTTATTTTTTGGTAATTGAGTTCAATTTATCCAATAAGCTGGGGTGGGATTCAAAGCCAAGTGCCTACAACAGCACCCTGGGTCTCTGCTTTAGTAGTCTGGTGATAATACCACGAGGCCATCGCCTCCACCTTGTGGCACTGTTTGGTGACTGCTCTGCACTAGAAACTCGGAGAGGCTGGAAAAACTCGTGTTATTGTGCCTGGAACAGCAGAGGCTGAGGGGAGGCTCGATAAAAGTCTATAAAATGATAACAGGCATCAATCGGGTTGGCGATCGGAATCTTTGGGGGGATATGGTCCATGGGCAGGCAGAAGGGATTAGTTTAATTTGGCGAGAGATAACACGGTGTGGAGCTGGATGAACACAGCAGGCCAAACTGCATCAGAGGAGCAGGAAAGCTGACGTTTCGGGCCGAGACCCTTCTTCAGAAATGGGGGTGGGGAAGGGGGCTCTGAAATAAACAGGGAGATGGGGGGAGGAGGATAGAAGATGGATAGAGGAGAAGATAGGTGGAGAAGAGACAGACAGGTCATAGAGGCGGGGATGGAGTCTGTAGAGGTGAGTGTAGGTGGGGAGTTAGAGAGGTCAGTCCAGGGAGGACAGACAGGTCAAGGGGGCGACATGAGGCTGATAGGTAGGAGATGGGGGTCTGTCTTGAGGTGGGAGGAGGGGATAGGTGGGAGAAAGGACAGGTTAGGAAGGTGGGGACAAGCTGGGCTGGTTTAGGGATATGGTAGGGGGAGGGGAGATTTTGAAGCTTGTGAAGTCCACGTTAATACCATTGGGCTGCAGGGTTACCAAGCGGAATATGAGTTGCTGTTTACATTTGGCACAACATTGTGGGCCAAAGGGCCCATTCCTGTGCTGTGTTGTTCTGTGTCCCATGAATCTCTCAACCAACATTTGCTGGACCAGGAAGGTGTGTTAATTATGTGGCTAAACAAGTTGACTATCAAACCATAATCAGCTACTGGTAGGTGGTTAGGGCAGGGAAGATTCTAGCTTGATGTACAATGGCTCCCAGCCTACTGACATGTTATGGCAAGATCCAAGGATCGAGACAAACGTCAGCACGTAGTCTGTGTCTTATGCAACACTGGGCATGGAAAGTGAATTAAGACGTAGAACAATATGTGCTCAGGATAGGAATCACTTCAGGGAAATTCAGGCTAATGGAGGATAGACAGTGGGAGACACATGAAACACAAACAATAACAGCATTTACTGATTAGTCAGGAAGATAATGGCACTGTGTCTCAGTGGTTGGCGCTGCTGCCTCACAGTGTCAGGGACGCAGGTTCGATCCCACCCTCAGGCGACTGTCTGTGTGGAGTTTGTACATTCCCTCCCCGTGTCTGCGTGGGTTTCCTCCAGGTGCTCTGATTTCCTCCCACAGCCCAAAGGTTAGGTGGATCGGCCATGCTAAATTGCCCGTAGTGTTCAGGAGTGTGTAGACTATTTGGGCCCAGGGGGATGCTCTGAGGGTCAGTGTGGACTTGTTGGGCCGAAGGGCCTGTTTCCACACTGGGGGTTGTATGATAACTTAGCTGAATGATTGACATAGCTGGGCGTGGAGCACAAATGGAAACACACAACCTTGACACTGCTTAAGGCTGTCATCACTGCTGTTGGAAACAGCAGCTGTAAGCATTTTAACTGTACAGGATCAGTGTTTATTCAGCAGGATAAGGGCCCCTCACTGTGTAACTGTACAGGGTCAGCGTTTATTCAGCAGGGTAAGGGCCCCTCACTGCGTAACTGTACAGGGTATAGTGTTTATTCAGCTGAGTAAGGGCCCCTCACTGTGTAACTGTACAGGGTACAGTGTTTATTCAGCAGAGTAAGGGCCCCTCACTGCGTAACTGTACAGGGTACAGTGTTTATTCAGCAGAGCAAGGGCCCCTCACTGCGTAACTGTACAGGGTATAGTGTTTATTTAGCAGGCAAGGGCCCCTCACTGCGTAACTGTACAGGGTATAGTGTTTATTTAGCAGAGTAAGGGCCCCTCACTGCGTAACTGTACAGGGTACAGTGTTTATTCAGCAGAGTAAGGGCCCCTCACTGTGTAACTGTACAGGGCCAGTGTTTATTCAGTAGGGTAAGGGCCCCTCACTGTGTAACTGTACAGGGTCAGTGTTTATACATAGAAAAGTAGAAACTAATATCAGGTCTAGGCCATTCAGCCCTTCAAGCCTGCTGTGTTATGCACTGTGATCCGGGCTGGTCCTCTTTCTCAATACAACATTACAGCTTTGTCCCTGCTCCCTATTTTGCCTTTAAAATCTAAAAATAATTATGTCTTCTCTAAATACAGTCAGTGACTTGGTCTCCACAGCTTCCTGTGTGAGAGAATTGCACATCTTCACACCCTATGAATGGAGAAATCTTTCCTCATCTCATTCCTGAGTGATCTACCCTGTGTACTGAGACTGGATCCACTGGATCTCCAGCCCTGTGAGAACTTTACATGTTTCCATCTGATTCCCCCTCTCACCTTTCCAACCCTCAGTGAATACAGACCCAGTCAAACTAATTGCTCATTATAGGACAATCCTACCCGTTCTGGTAACAGCCCAGTGACCCTCTGCCACACTCTCTCGATAACAGATATGTCCCTTCCAGGGAGACCAACACTGCACACAGTACTCGACAGAGTCTTGGTTAATCCAGCAGGCTAAGGGTTAACTCAGCAATGAAAGTTTTATAATAAATTTGTACCTCCTGCACTTACATCATCTGTTCAGAAATGATCCATTCGATTTAGTTTGCCAGGGAATTGGTCGATTGCAAGTAAATTGTGAGTGGGTTAAAAACCCATTGAATTTGTGTTTGAAGTGATTTGTTTTTTGTGAACAGGTTTTATTCGGTTTCCTGGTTCCTGTAATTTCTATGAATCGCAGCAGTTTCACAGCTTCTTGTTTCACTGTTAACCCTTCACTTCCCTGTTTAATCACAGCACTCCCTGAGCTCCGACATCTCGGTTCACTTCTCATTGTCCAATTTCCTTTCCCACAGATGTTGTTATCGCAACCTCACTTGGTGTCTTTTATTGTATCACAGCCAACCTGCTCCCCCACCCTTCCCCACACTCCCCCCTCTTCCCTTGCTCCCTACTCTCCCCGTGCCATGTCCCCCATGACCCCACCTTCCCCTGCCCCTCCCACTCTCCCCCTGCCCCCACTTCCCAACCCTCCACTCTCTCCCTATTCCCACTCCACTCTCCATCCCTCCACTCTTACCAAACCTCTCACTTCTCCTGCGGCATCGCCCTCTTCTACTTCTCCTACAGCGTCACCCTCCTCTACTTCTCCTGTAGCATCACCCTCTTCTACTTCTCCTGCGACATCGCCCTCTTCTACTTCTCCTACAGCGTCACCCTCTTCTACTTCTCCTGCGACATCGCCCTCTTCTACTTCTCCTGCGACATCGCCCTCTTCTACTTCTCCTACAGTGTCACCCTCTTCTACTTCTCCTGCGACATTGCCCTCTTCTACTTCTCCTGCGACATCGCCCTCTTCTACTTCTCCTACAGCATCACCCTCTTCTACTTCTCCTCCAGCTTCGCCCTCTTCTACTTCTCCTGCAGCATCGCCCTCTTCTACTTCTCCTGCGACATCACCCTCTTCTACTTCTCCTACAGCATCGCCCTCTTCTACTTCTCCTCCAGCTTCGCCCTCTTCTACTTCTCCTGCGACATAGCCCTCTTCTACTTCTCCTGCGACATCACCCTCTTCTACTTCTCCTGCGACATCGCCCTCTTCTACTTCTCCTACAGCGTCACCCTCTTCTACTTCTCCTGTAGCATCGCCCTCTTCTACTTCTCCTGCGACATCGCCCTCTTCTACTTCTCCTGCGACATCGCCCTCTTCTACTTCTCCTACAGCGTCACCCTCTTCTACTTCTCCTCCAGCTTCGCCCTCTTCTACTTCTCCTCCAGCTTCGCCCTCTTCTACTTCTCCTGCGACATCACCCTCTTCTACTTCTCCTACAGCTTCGCCCTCTTCTACTTCTCCTGCGACATCACCCTCTTCTGGAGTTAAAAAAAACACAAACACACCTAATATCCAGCTCTATGTAGCCAATACAGCTTTTGTGAGAAAGGAGGACCTTGCCAGGAAAGGTATATGCGTCAGAAACAGCCACTGAACCACAGAACTAGTAACGTTAATGTGGCACAGAGGTTGAAACTATTTGGCAAACATCTTTGGAAGAAAACTCAGAATACCAAGATATACTTCATTGTAACACATATGCGATGTTTGGAAGCTGTCACAGGGTTGGGGGATCAAAGTCCCATTGCAATGGTTTAAACAGGGGTAGACGCTCTGTGCAGTCCTGAGGGAGTGCTGCAGGGTCCCAGGCGGGATGACGTGCCAGTCTGCCTGCCTCTCTTTCTCAAGAGGATGTAGAAACATTCCACAGACACCGTTCCAAGTGTGTGGAGTCACTCCCTGCACGTTCTCCCCAAAATCAGTCCTAAGCCTGCATCACGTGAGACAGGTTATCTGAGCTTGCAGAGCTGGTTTTGGGATCTTGCTGTGTGCCAGTTGCCTCCCACAGTGCAGCAGGAACCTTGCCTATGTTTCATTGGGTGTAAACAACTTTGGGATCAAGAACAAAGAAAATTACAGCACAGGAACAGGCCCTTCAGCCCTCCAAGGCTGCACTGACCCACATCCTCTATCTAACCCTGTCACCTATTTTCCAAGGAACTGTATCCCTCTGCTCCCTGCCCATTCATGTATCTGTCTGGATACATCTTAAATGACGCTATCGTGCCCGTCTCTACCACCTCCACCGGTAACGTGTTCCAGGCATCCACCACCCTCTGTGTAAAGAACTTTCCACACATATCTCCCCTAAACTTTCTTCCTCTCACTTGGAACTCATGACCCCTAGTAATTGAGTCTCCCCACTCTGGGGAAAAAGCTTTTTGCTATCCACCTTGTCTCTTCCTCTCATGATTTTGTAGACCTCAATCAGGTCCCCCCTCAATCTCCGTCTTTCTAATGAAAATAATCCGAATCTACTCGACCTCTCTTCATAGCTAGCACCCTCCATACCAGGCAACATCCTGGTGAACCTCCTCTGCACACTCTCCAAAGCATCCACATCCTTTTGGTAATGTGACGACCAGAACTGTACATGGTATTCCAAATGTGGTCGAACTAAAGTCCTATACAACTGTAACATGACCTGCTAACTCTTGTACTCAATACCCCACCCAATGAAGAAAAGCATGCCATATACCGCCTTGACCACTCTATCGGCCTGCGTTGCCACCTTCAGGGTATAATGGACCTGAACACCCAGATCTCTCTGTTCATCAATTTTCCTCAGGACTTTTCCATTTACCGTATAGTTCACTCTTAAATTGGACCTTCCAAAATGCATCACCTCGCATTTACCTGCATTGAACTCCCTTTATCTGCCCAACTCTCCAGTCTATCTATATTCTGCTGCATTCTCTGACAGTCCCCTTCACTATCTGCTACTCCACCAATCTTAGTGTCATCTGCAAACTTGCTGATCAGACCATCCACACCTTCCTCCAAATCATTTACGTATATCACAAACAACAGTGGTCCCAGCATAGATCCCTGTGGAACACCACTGGTCACAGGTCTCCAATTTGAGAAACTCTCTTCCACTCCAACTCTCTGTCTCCTGTTGCCCAGCCAGTTCTCTATCCATCTGGCAAGTACACCCTAGACCCCATGCGACTTCTCTTTCTCCATCAGCCTACCATGGGGAACCTGATCAAACACCTCACTGAAGTCCATGTATATGACATCTACAGCCCTTCCCTCATCTATCAACTTTGTCACTTCCTCAAAGAATTCTATCAAGCTGGTAAGACATGACCTTCCCTGCACAAAACCATGCTGCCTATCACTGATAAGCCTGATGTTTGAGGTAGTACATGCCTGTGTGGGACAGTGTAGAGGAAGACCATAAGACATAGGAGCAGAAATTACTCCTAATGCAGCCTGACCAGAGCCTTATACAGCCTCAATAGTACATCCCTGCTTTTATATTCAAGTCCTGTCAAAATAAATGCCAAACTTGTATTTGCCTTTCTAATGACTGACTCAGCCCACAAGTTTACCTTGAGAGAATCCTGGACTAGAACTTCCAAATCTCTTTGCACTTCAGATTTTTGAATTTTCTCCCCATTTCGAAAATAGTCCATGCTTTTATTTTTCTTATCAAAGTGCGTGACCTCACACTTTCCCACCTTGTACTCCATCTGCCACTTCTTTGCCCATTCTCCCAACCTGTCCAAATCCTTCTGCACCCTCCCCACCTCCTCAATACTACCTGTCCCTCCATCTATCTTTGTGTCGTCTGCAAACTAAGCCAGAATGTCCACAGTTCCTTCGTCTAGATCGTTATTGTACGAAGTGAAAAGCTGTGGCCCCAGCACTGACCCTTGTGGGACACCGCTTGTCACCGGCTGTCATCCTGAGAAAGACTCCTTTATCCCCATTCTATACTTTCTGCCAGACAGCCAATCTTCTATCCATGATAGCAGTCTGCCTCTAACACCATGGGCCCTTATCTTACTCAGCAGCCTCCTGTGTGGCACCTTATCAAAGGCGTTCTTGAAGTCAGGAAGATAACATCCATTGGCTCTCCTTGGTCTACCCTGTTCATTACTTCCACAAAGAATTCTAGCAGATTTGTCAGGCATGAACTCCCCGTGATGAAACCATGCTGACTTTGCTCTACTGTACCATACACTTCCAAATCTTCAGAAATCTCATCCATTACAATGAACTCCAAAATCTTACCCACAAGTGAAATTAGGTTAATTGGCTTTACTCTGCATCTAACCCTGCGCTGTCCCTGTCCTGGGAGTGTTTGAAAGGGGAGGGCTGTAGAGGGAGCTTTACTCTACATTTAACCCCATGCTGTCCCTGTCCTGGGAGTGTTTGATAGGGGAGGAGCGTATCTGACCTGGTGCTGTCCCTGTCCTGGGAATACATACTTTGTGGTAATGGTATGTCTACATGCCTGAAATGAACAGAGGAGGAAATGAGCAGTGAATGTGTCTGAGAGGTTTTCAGTGAAGGCTGGCACTGTGCATGGACAGTGTTAAATGTAGAGCCCACGCTGCCCTCTGCCTGTGTGCTGGGAGGTCTGGGGCGAATATTGTCCTTTCGACAAGATCCCTGTCATTCACGACAGACTGTAAGCGTAATATTTACTTTTCTAATTGAGTAAGACAGGAAACAAAACACACAATTGGAGCCTGAGAACAAACAGTGAAGGCTTGAGTAAAGTGTCTCTTCAAACAACTTGAGATAAGAACATGAAGTGTTGTAAACAGCGCTGGGTAGCTGTTCCTCAGGATTAGCAGCGGACTTTATCCTCAGACCCTCAACCCACCTCCCGGAAATGTCCAATCCAAACCTTCCAGACTGGAACAATGCAGATGCAAAGCCGGCTGAGTGCTTGGGATACGGAGAGTGGCGGACAACGGGAATTTTTCAGGCTAGGGGAATATTTGTATCGGGCCCCTTGCTTCACCTGATCTATACGAATGATCTGGATCTTGCTGTGCAGGGGACAATGTCAAAGTTTGCAGGTGACACTAAACTTTGGAAGAATTGTAAACTGTGGGGAGGACAGTGTGGGGCTCCAGAAGGACATTGATAAATTGGTGACATAGGATATAGGACATAGCACGGTACAGGCCCTTCGACCCACAATGTTGTGCTGACCTATTATCCTACTAAGATCAATCTACCCTGCATACCCTACATTTTACTATCCTCCATGTGCCTGTCCAAGAGTTGCTTAAAAGTCTCTAAAGTATATGACTCCACTACCACTGCCGGCAGCACGTTCCATGCGCCCACCACTTTCTGTGCAATGAACCCACCTCTGACATCTCCCCTATACCTTCCTTCAATCACCTTAAAATTATGACCCCTCACAAAAGTCATTTCTACCCTGGGGAAAAAAGTCTCTAGCTATCTACTCAATCTGTGCCTCATCATCTTGTACACCTCTATCAAGTCACCTCTCATCTTTCTTTGCTGCAATGAGAAAAGCCCTAGCTCCCTCAACCTTTCCTCATAAGACCTACTCTCCAGTCCAGGCAGCATCCTGGTAAATCTCCTCTGCACCCTCTCTAAAGCTTTCACATCCTTCCCACAATGAGGCGACCAGAACTGAACACAATATTCCAAGTGGGGTATTAACCAGGGTTTTATAGAGCTGCAGCATAACCTCGCAGCTGTTAAGTGGGTGGATTGGAGGCAGATGAGTTTCACTGCAAAGAAATGTGTGCGCTTTGGTTTGAAGAGCATGAAAAAGCAGCATCACAAAGGAGGTAAGCTGAATGAACACAGCAGGCCAAGCAGCATCAGAGGTGCAGGAAGGCTGATGTTTCAAGGGTCTAGGTTTGAAACGTCAGCCTTCCTGCTCCTCTGATATTGCTTGGCCTGCTGTGTTCATCCAGCTCCACGCCTTGTTATCTCAGATTCTCCAGCACCAGCAGTTCCTACTATCTCCAGTGTTAGTCTGTTCCTTCACAGGCAACACTGGCATTTTCTTGACCATTCCTAATTGCCCTTGAACTGATGGATATTTGGGAATGTAGAGTTTAGGTTAAAATTAGATCAGCCATGTTCTTGTCAAATGGCAGAGCAGGTGTGTATGCATGCACGTGTGTGTGCGTGTGTGTGTGCCAGCTGTGTGTGTGTGTGTATGTGTGTGTGCACGTGCGTATGTGGAGCGTGCGCACGCATGTGTATGTGCACGTGTGTGTGTGTGTGCATATGCAGTGGGAATAATTGGGTAGCACTGTCATTTCGATCGTACTGGTAGGATGGATTTGTGCTGTTAGAGTGTGTGAGTGTTCAGTGTGAAAGCTTGTTCACTGTGTAAGCAAAGCCTACCCACAGCATTCTGCAGTGTGACTCGAGCAATTATCGTGTGTTCTCTGTAAGTCTCAGACCTGGCTGTCCCTTGCTCTGTTTATACAGCTCAGTAATTAATACGCCTCTCTTCCAGGTACTGGTTGGAATGAATACATATCAGATAATACATTGCTTACAGCAAACCACTCCTTTGTAATTCAATCCAATGGCTGTGCATACAAACTGTGCTGGAAATATCTGTTTGTTGATCTGTAGGGCTGGAGGGAGCAGTGATACTGGGACCAACTGGATTCCTCTTCTAAAGAGCTGGCATGGGGATGATGGGAGGAATGTCCTCTGTCTGCTCTGTTTAACATCAGCAACGTTGGGTGAAGTTGTTGGTACCCAAAACGGTTAACTGACTTCATTAGATTAGCTCCAGCCCTCAGGCTATGAGGACACTGCTCCAGGAACACACTCTATTTGGTTGTGCAAGTGCTATGTAACTACAGCAATGTGTAATTAGTGCTAGTTCTAGCCTGAAGCCCTTCCGAGGAATATTAATCTCTCAGCCGTAATATAACTCGCTGTTTAGCTCACTACAGTAAGTCGACAAATTAAAGTGAAACATTGTGGTTGCTGGAAATCTTACAAAGCCACAGCTTGACCATGTGGCAACACACAAAAAGGAGTAGGCCATTCAGCCCCTCAAGTCTGTTCTACCTTTCATTGAGATCATGGCCGATCTGTGACCCGATTCCATAGACCTGCCTTTGGCTCATATCCCCAATACCGTTGATGGAGCGGCACAGTGGCTCATGGGTTAGCACTGCTGCCTCACAGCAACAGGGACCCAGGTTCGATCCCAGCTTCAGGCCTCTGTCTGTGTTTGCATATTCTCCCCGTGTTTGCGTGGGTTTTCTCCGGGTGCACCAGTTTCCTCCCACAGTCCAAAGATGCGCAGATCAGGGTGGATTGGCCATGCTACACTGCCCATAGTGTCCAGGGGTGTGTAGGCTGGGTGGATTAATGATGGAAAATGCAGAGTCACAGAGATCGAGTAGGGGGATGGTGTCAGTATGGGCTTGTTGGGCCAAATGGCCTGCTTCCACACCGTAGGGATTCTATGATTAGCAAAAATGTATCAATCTGAGACTTAAAGAAAGTTCCAAACTCTCCCACCCAAAGTGCTCCCTAACATCTTTCCAGAACCCTCTGGCCCTAATTCTTGGACTATGCTTCTGGTGCTAGAATTCCCAAACAGTGGAAATAGTTTTTCTTTATCTTTTCCTGTCAACATCGCAATCAGCTCACCCCTTAACCTTCAAAATTCTAGGCCTAATTTGTATAATCTCTCCTCATAAATTTAAGGTGACCTCCATTTCTTGTACATTCCTGCACACACTCCTCAAGCCTCCCCTCTCGTTTACTATGCCCAATTCCATCCTTCCACATTTTAACTTACACCTATCCTACATCTCTATTTCTCTTTCCCTTCTTCCGCACCCCCCCAACTTAGGAACCCCTTTGTCTTTTTCACTTGGCTTCAACTCACCTTGTCCCTCGTCCATCTTTGTCAAAAGATTTAAAAGCACCATTTTGTAAGCTCTGAAGAAGAGTCACACCAAACTTGAAGCATCTGTTTCTCTGTCCCTCCCTCCCTCCCTCCCTCCCTCTCTCCCTCTCTCCCTCTCTCCCTCCCTCCCTCCCTCTCTCCCTCGCTCCCTCTATAAATGCTTCCAGACCTGCTGAGTTTCTCCAGCATTCTCTGTGCTTGTTTGACATAAACCTGTCCTGTTTCTCACGATCAAATCTCTCTTCTGCTGAAGACTATCTTCATGGGAGTCCTTCTCTCCTTGGTGTCTGTAATTGAAACCAATGAGAAGGATTGGTGGCGATGAATGTCCCTAAGGCATCTCAGATAGTTCTGGCATCCAAGAGCAGAAGGTATGAGACCAAAAATAGGCCATTTGGCCCCTCAATTCTGCTCTGCCACTCAACAATTAGAATTTGTTGGCCAGCATAGCTGGTATCTGGAAATATACCAAGCAGGACAGGGGTTAAGCCCATGCTTAACAAAAGAACCCAAATTATATTTATCACTTATACAGCCACCCCAGAGCCCCGCCCACGTGAGGCGGCACGGCGGCTCACTGCTGCCTCACAGCGCCAGGGTCCCAAGTTCGATTCCAGCCTCGGACGACTGTCTGTGTGGAGTTTGCACATTCTCTCCGTCTCTGCGGTGCGTTCCTCCGGGTGTTCCAGTTTCCTCCCACAGTCCAAAGATGCACGGGTTAGGGCAGACTGGCCACGTTCAATTGCCCACAGTGTCCAGGGTATGCAGGCTGGGTGGATTAGCCATGGGAAATGCAGGGTTATGGGGATGGGGCAGGGGGAATGGGTCAGTGTGGACTCGATGGGCTGAATGGCCTGCTTCCACACTGATGGGATTGTATGGTTCTATATTGTCATTATCCATAAACTCTACAGCCTGTGTCCGAACTCCCAACAAACCCTGTGCTCACTGATCTACACTGGTTCCTGGTCAAGCAACATTGTGATGCTCTGATTTTAAATGTTCCAGAGTTGGAGGGGAGCAGGGGTGTGGGGGAGGTGTGGGGCTGGCGGGGTGGGGGGGCACCTTCACTACCAGGATGCTCATGTCTGCAATTGCCTCTCCAAACCTCCCAGCCTCTGTTGCCTCCTTTCAACATCTCTTTATAGTAACATAAGGACTCAGAGCAGGAGTAGGCCATTCAGCCCCTTGAACCCGCTCCCCCATTTAATGCGATCCAGGCTGATCTCAGCCTCAATCAACTCCGCTTTCCTGCCCAGTCTTCATAATCCTCTAACCTCCACTACTCACTATAAATCTGCCTACCTCCTCCTTACAGTTACTCAACTGGGCCCCCCCCCGCCCCACCGGCACTCTGGGGGAGAGAATTTCCACGGATTCGTGAACCACGGGGAGAAGTAGTTTTTCCTCCTCTCTGTTTTAAATCTGCTACCACTTATCAGACTTTGACTCTTTGGTTAGACTTTACTTAATGCCTGGAGGGTCAGGCGTTAGTCAGTTCAACTGTAATAACACCCACCTTTTCAAGCTGCTTGATTAATAGTGTCAATATTTAATCATGTTATTTCATGTTAACCATGATCTAAAATCTGAATCGGTCTGTACACAGCAAGAGGTACTGCCCTTCTGAATACCTTTGTGTTGTTAGACCGGAGAGGCCAAGAGGCAATAAATGGAGAAAAACGGCAGAAAGCTGCAACACAAAGAGACTCGGGCGGGACTTGTGCACAAAACACCGAAAGCTAGCAGACGGGCAGCAGGTAATCAGGAAGGGTTGTGGAAAGTTGGCCCTTATTTCAGGGGGTTTGGAGTGTGAGACTGTGGAAATCTCACTGCAACTGTACAAGGTGCTGGGGAGACCACATCTGGAGCACTGTGAGCAGTTTTGGTTCTCCTGGTTTAAGGAAAGATATAATTTCTTCGGAGGCAGTTCAGAGAAAGTTTAGTATGATTATCCCTAGTAGGGAGGGATTGTCTCATGAGTAAAGGCTAAACAGGTTTGAGACTCTACTCAGTGGAGTTTAGAAGAATGAGAGGGGATCACATTGAAACATCTAGGATTCTTAAGGGGCCTGAGAGGATAAATGCTGAGAGATTG
The DNA here is from genome assembly GCF_030684315.1 of Stegostoma tigrinum. Taxonomy (NCBI): domain Eukaryota; kingdom Metazoa; phylum Chordata; class Chondrichthyes; order Orectolobiformes; family Stegostomatidae; genus Stegostoma; species Stegostoma tigrinum. The sequence continues at coordinate 109,855,167 of NC_081359.1, read as the reverse complement.
TTTCCCCTCATGGGAACATCTGGGACCAGGGGGATAGTCTCTGAATAAAGGGGCACCAATTTAACATAAAATGAGGAGGAATTTCTTCCCTGAGGGTTGTGAGTCTTTGGAACTCGTTGACACAGAGAGCTGTGGGGGCAGAGTCCCTGTGTATAGCCTCAAGTATAACAGAGCCTGTGGTAACGGCATTGGACTGTACAGCCACGTATGGCCTCACCCTGAGAGTGGAGGAGAGTCATCTTGTCTGCAAGGGAATGCCCATGATGGTTTAAGGCTGAGATAGATTTAATCAGTCAGGAAAGAAGGTTTACAGGGAAAGACCAGGGAAGCGGGCATGAGGAATGTCGCAATCAGTCATGATCGTATTGAATGGTGGAGCAGACTTGAGGGGCCAAATGGCCTACTGTTACTTGAGGGTCTTAATTTTTCTCCTTCAGGCAGGACTGTGCAATCAGCAGTATTGTATTCAGCTAAATCATTGGCTCTGTCTTTGAAAGAGCTGACATCAGCTCGATGGGCCTAATGGCCATTGTCTGATCCCTAAGATTCAATGTCTCTGTTTGGAAATGAAGGAGGCACATGGTTAACTTGGCCAATTGGAGAGGGGGGTGTGTGTCCTGTAAAATTCCAGACTGCACAATTTCGGAGTTCTTCCGTCATCTCCATAGCTTTTCCTTGGCTCAATCGCCAGCACATCTCCCTTTCACATCAGCGTGAGTTATTGTCATCTCATTAAGAATGGGAACAATCTGTTTTGGAAAATAACATTGTCCCAAGTGGTCTTTAGGGAGATGAGTCCAAGTTCTTGTTCAAATAAATTGTGGAAGTGATGTAAAGAGGCTTCAAAGGGATCAAGGTAAGTTTATGAGCGGGCTAGGATCTGGCAGCTGGAGCATAACGTGTGTTGTCCATTTTGAGAGGGAGAATGAAAAAGAAGCATATGAGAGATTCCAGAGGGATGTAGGGATCCTACTGTGTGAATCACTCAGTGTTAGAATATAGGCACAGCAAGTAGCCAGGGCAATGAATCGAACGTTATTGTTAACGTCCTGCTGATATCCTTGGGCATGTCGACATTATGAAGGAGGAGGTGGTGAGTGTCTTGAAAAATATTAAGTTAGGTAAGTCCCCAGGGCAGCGCCTGATGGGATTTAACCCGGGAGGTAAGGGAGGAGATGGATAGGTTCTTAAAAGAGATCTTTGTATCCTCTTTAGCAACAGGTGAGGTCCCAGAAGACTGCAGTGTTGTTCCTTTGTTTAACAGGAATAATCCAGGCAATGTTAGAGCAGTGAATCTTATTAGTGGTTGGGTAACTATGAGAGAAGATTCTTAAGGGCAGGATTTACTCAGGTTTGGAAAAGGATGCACTCATTAGGGAGTGATCAGCATGGCTTTATGTGGGGGAGGTCTTGTCTCACAAATTTGATTGAGTTTTTTGAAGAAGTGATGAAAGTAATTGATGAAGGTAGGGTCGTGGATGTTGTTTACCTGGACTTTGCTAAAGCATTTGACGAGATCCCCCATGGTAGGCTGGTCCAGAAGATTAAGTCGCTTGGGGTCCATGGTGAGTTGGTAAGTCAGATACAAAATTGGTTTGGTCAGAGAAGACAGAGGGTAGTTGTAGAAATTGGTGGGAGTTGTAGATGGTGAGAGTTGACCAGTTGGAAAGTTGGGTGGAGAAATGGCAGATGGAGTTTGATCTGGATAACTGTGAGGTGATGCACTTTGGGAGGTTAAATGCAAGAGGAAAGTATGCAGTAAAATGTAGGAGGTAATAAAGAAGGTGTACGGCACTCTTATCTTCAACGTCTGGGGCATTGAGTATAAAAGTTGGCTCATCATGTTGCAACTTTTTTAGTTGGGTCACATTTGGAGTATTGTATGCAGTTCTGGTCACCACACGTAGAGGAAGGATGTGAAGGCTTTGGAAAGGTGTGGAGAGGTTTACCAGGATGTTGCCTGGAATGGGTAGTATTCACTATAAGGAAATATATTGGGCAACTTGGATTGTTTTTGCTGGAGTGTTAGAGGTTGAGGGGCAACCTGATAGAAGTATATAAAATTATGAGAGGACCCGAAACATCAACCCTGATTTTTTTTTCTCTTCACAGATGCTGCCAGATCTGCCGAGTTTTTCCAGCAACTTCTGTTTTAGTTCATGTTTAGAGGAGGTGTGCAAGGGAACAATTTACACAGAGGGTGGAAGGTGCCTGGAGCAGGCTGTCAGTGGAGGTGGTCGAAGTGGATATGTTAGCAATGTTTAAGATATTTAGACAGACATATGAACAAGTGGGGAATAGAGGGATATGGACCATAAGCAGGCAGATGGGATCAGTTTAGAATGGAGTCGCAGGCAGCTCAGAAGGGCCTGTTCCTATGCATTATGTTTATTGTGAGGGGATTTGAATGTAAATGAAGGGAGCTTATGCTTCAGTTATGCAGAGCAGTGGTGAAACCACATCTGGAGTTCTGTGTACAGTGTTGATCTCTTTATTTAAGGAAGTATAGAAATGCGTTTGGAGAAGTTCAGAGCACATTTGCCAGACTAATGCTTGGAATCCTGGATGTAGGGGGATTGTATTAAGAGGAGAGGTTCACCAAGCCAGGCGTCCTTCATCTAGAAATTTGAAAAGTATGAGACCTGACGACAATTGTATTTGTCCAGAAGAGTGTAAGGCAGTACTAGTGTGTCCCTCCCCTCAGCAAAGGAATCTGTTTATGTTCAAATATTTCTGGTAATTGTGTCACTGAATCTGAGTCATACTGCGGAACGCAGTCTTTCTGTTTGAGGGAGCTGGGATGGTGCATTGAGCAGCTCTCCAAAGCTGGACTGAATAACCACTTTGTACAAACACACAGCAGCAACTGCCTCAGGTTTGTCTCAGATAAATACACCAGCCTCCCTGCTCCACTGAAAGCCCAGCCCCCGGTCCTAGCCCAGGCTGAGGTTAATTGGAGGGATGTCAGGGTGCAGTAGGATGCTGGAACTGGGTGGGTTTTAGCATCTTAGGGTAGCAAAGCACAGTAGGAGGTCATTCAGCCCATCGATGCTCATTCTATGAGCGAGATAACAAAGTGTGGCGCTTGTCTCCCACTGCAACTCTCTTGTCCTCTCCACCTATCTTCTCCTCTATCCATCTTCGGTCCGCCTCCCCCTCTCTCCCTATTTATTCCAGAACCCTCTCCCCATCCCCCTTTTCTGATGAAGGATCCAGGCCTGAAATGTCAGCTTCTGTGCTCCTAAGATGCTGCTTGGCCTGCTGTGTTCATCCAGCTTCACACTTTGTTATCTCATTCTACGAGTGATCCAGCTTTTCCTCAAGTCCCCAAACCTTTTTCTCCAACAGCTGTGTAGAAGCATGGATAAGGTTGACAAGAACAAATCTTTCCCCTGGATAGAGGGATCAGTGACTGGGAGCGTTGATTTAAGGGAAGGGGCAGGAGGTTTGGTGAGGGGGGGGCAGGAAGTTTGGTGAGGGGTGTGAGGAAAACATTGTTCACCTCGAGGGTGGTGGGAATCTGGGGCTCGCTGCCTGTAAGGGCAGGAGGGGCAGAAAGCCACATCTCATTGAAGAACTATTTAGATGTGAGCTTGTGATGCCGAGGCAGACATGGCAATAGGCCAAGTGTTAGGCAATGGGATTAGAGTAGTTAGGTGGTTGGTTTTTACCAGCACAGACTCAATGGGCTGAAGGGCCTTTTACTCTGCTCCATAACTCTGTGACTCTAACCCTTTAACACTATTGACAATCAAAACAGTATCAACCTCTACTTCAACATTCTCAAAGACTTGGGATCAAGAATTCCAAAGGTTCACAACCCTCTGAGTAAGATCATTTCTCCTCATCTCTGTCCTGAGTAATGGACTTGATGGACCAAATGGCCTTTTTCTGTGTTGTAGACCTCTATAACTCCAGTACACTAAGTACGTACTGAATCTATATTCAACACCTTACCAGCCAGTACATTCTAAATCCACCAGCTCATTGCTAAATGTTTATAACTGTGTCAGAAATGTACAAAAAAAGTAAGTAAAGAGGCCGTTTGGCCCTCAATCCTGTTCCACCATCCAAAAAGATCATGGCTGATCTGATTTTAACCACAACTCCATATTGTAGTCCCCCAATGATCTTACAAGCCCTCGAATTCTGTTCCTAGAATCCCTACAGTGTGGAAACAGGCCCTTCGGCTCAACAGGTCCAGAGCAGACATCAGAGCATTCCACCCAGACCCATCCCCCTATAACCCACCTAATCTACACACCCCTGAACACTACGGGCAACTTAGCATGGCCAATCCACCTAACCTGCACATCTTTGGACTGTGGGAGGAAACGAGCACCCGGAGGAAGCCCACGCAGACACAGGGAGAATGGGCAAACTCCGCACTGACAGTCGCCCGAGGCTGGAATTGAACCTGGGTCCCTGGCGCTGTGAGGCTGTGGTGCTAACCGCGGAGCCACCTGAGGCACAGTATCAGTAATATTCATGGTGGAGAAGCTGAGGTTTGGCTGAGATCGAAAGGACCAATGGGAATGCAGAAAGAGGCTGGTAGTCCAATGGAATTAGGCATCCTGGAACATTCCAGGTTATTGTAAAGAGCTGGGAACATTCTCCTCAGTGTTTGGGTCAACTTTAATCTCACTTGATTAATAAACACAAAACAGCTAATGTCCACGTTCACTGGGTAATAGGGAGGCAAATGGAATGTTGGCCTTTATTTCAAAGGGGATGGAATATAAAATTAGGGAGGTTATGTTCAAACCATCCAAGGCACTAGTCAGATTATTGTGAGCAGTTTTGGGCTCCTTATCTAAGGGAATGATAGACTGGAATTGGAGGCAGTACAGAGAAGGTTCACTTGGCTGATCCCAGGTGTGGAGGGCCTGTCTCATGAGGAGGGATTGTGTAGGCTTGGCCCGTACTCATTGGAATTCAGAAGAACGTGAGATGACTTTGTTAAAATGTACACCCTACTTTGGGAACATGACAAGGTCAATGTGGAGAGGTTGTTTCCCCTTGTGGGAGAGTCTAGGACCAGAGGGAATCATCCCAGAATAAGGGGTCACCCATTTAAGACAGAGATGAGGAGGAATTTCTTCTTCCAGAGGGTAGTGAATCTGTGGAATTCTTGACCACAGAGGGCCATCGGGTCTGGTTCACTAGGTGTGCTCAAAACTGAGAAAGAGATTTTTAACTGGGAAGGGAATGAAGAGCTGCAGGTTAAAGACAGGAAACTGGAGTTCTGGATAATCAGATCAGCCACGATCTCATTGTGTGGCAGAGCAGACTCAATGGGCTGAATGACCTACTCCAGCTCCTACACATTACGGTTTTATGATCAGTGGAGCAGGCTTGAAGGGCAATGGCCTACTCTGGTTTCGAATTCGTCTGCCTCTACCAACACTGTCAAAACAGAGCTCACTGCTTCGCGCTGTTTGTGGACTGTTGCTACAGAATGCTGCATTTCTACCAACAGTGAGCACTCTCTCAAAAAAAACACTTCATTGGATTTCGAGGTGAGGATGTGATGGGTGCTTTAAAAATGCAAGTTCCTGGCTTTCTTTAGCTTAACTATCCACCATCAAAGTGCAGCAGCCCCTGTAATGTACCATCATTCCTGTAGTTACAACATACCCTGCTCTTCGAAAAATGCTTCATTTGTTGCAGAGAGCACTGCCTGAGCTGGCAATAAAAGTGGTAATTAGCTGCAAGCCCTTATCTTCTCACAGGATATTATCAATGCTTCCTTTGCTTTGTGGTTTACTGCGCAGGTCCTGAATGCATTATTCACTCTGCGTGTGCGTGTGCGTGTGTCATCTGCAGTGTACAGCAAGAACTAGAGGTTGCATTGATGTAGCACCATTAATGTGGAGGTGTGGCATCCAACAATTGAATGGCAGGAAGCCCTGGCTATTGTACCCCACCCCAGCTACTCTGAAAAACAGAGTCTCAATCTTGGCAGCTGACTGTAGACCAGGGGTTAGAAGATGAAAAAACAATGTTTATTTTATGCTGTGTGCAGAGTCAGAAATAGGGGAGATTTCAAATGCATGCTCGTACTTCTAATAGCTGGAGGGGTTGGCTGAGGAAGGAAGAACTCGGTGTTATATATAGCACCCCTATCACGTGCAGGGTGGAGACATGTGTCCTACAGATGGTGGGGTGCTTTGGAATTCTATTGAATATTCCTGTGGGTAAAGACATCGCTGGCTAGGCAAGCATTCAATGTCCTTCCCTAAGTGCCCCTTGGGATGGTAGTGGGTTGACTGCCCTATAGCAGTTTGACACAGCTCAGGCCACTGGTCAAGCGATACCCACATTGCTGTGGGTCTGGAGTCACATGTAGGCCAGAGCAGGTAGACTGCGACAGATTTCCTTCTCTGGTCAGTGAATTTGATGAAAGGCCTAATTTAAGAAACCCATTTGTGTTTTTGCAACAATTGACAATAGAATTAGAATTTCGGATGAGCTGGATAGTCGCGAGTACAGTAAAAATTTACCAAGTTTCCACTCACAGCACGGTCTCAGTTACAAAAGTACCGAGGTACAGCTTGTTAAGTATACATTCTGAGGGAAAACAAAATCAAAAACTAAAGAAGTAAAAAAACTCCAGGATTACAGAATAAATGTTTCAAGCTTGCCATTAGTGAGGCTCCAACTCCAGATTTTATTAATTGAATTGAAACCAGCTATTGTGTTGAGGTGTGAAAGCTCTATCCCCAGAGCCTTGCGCTGGAGTTATATTAAACACAATTAGGAACATTGCAACTCTTCCAGTATGTTGACCCTCTTTATGTAGAATGTGGGATACAACGCACATAGCAAGATCCCACAAACGACCGCCTCCCCACACCCCCCAACCTTTACTGGTTTCCGATCGCCATTCATCTGGGGCTTTAACCCCAAGTGAGGGCAATCTGCCTCTCTGACCCCTGGTTGCTCGGACACTGGGCACTGATCTAGGGGAGATTCTGGCTGGTGTTGACGGAACCCCCACTGCGGCTAGGTGGAGGGGTCTGTCACGGGACAGGGGAGTGTTGGGGGTGAGGAAGGGGAGTTACTGGAAGCTAGAGGCAAGAGCGGTGATTGGCTGTGTTGGGAAATGGGAGGGCGCTCTTGATGGTGCATAAATAAGTGACATCTAGGTCACGCAACCTTGCCATTTGTGGGGGCAGAATCTGTCATCTGGAGCCCAGCTGGGAGGTGGCCCTTCAGTGATCATTGTGGCTATGAACTGGCCAGATAAAGACCTCAGTGAGTGGCCCAGCAGGTTCCTTCAGTGAGTCAGAATGAGGAAAGCCAATGTGGTATAGCCAGGTGTGTGGGTGTTGGGATTGTGAATGGTAAAGATGACACAGAGTCTGCAGGGGGATATAGACAGTAAGTGAGTGGGCTAAGATTTGGCAGATCTTACACATTTCAGCACGAAGAATAGAAGGGTCGAATATTATTTAAACAGCGAAAGACTGCAGAAAGCTGCAGCGCAGAGAGGTTATTAAAAATTAATTTGCAGGGCGCAGGTGTGGCTGGGTAGACCAGCCTTTATTACCCATCCCAAGATGAAGAGTAATTCCCAGGGGGCAGAGAGGGGGCTGGAGTCACATGTGGGCCAGACAAGGAAAGGATGGCAGATATCCTCCCCTGTGTTTCCTAGAGTTTGGAAGGATGAGGGGTGATCACATTGAAGCGTACAGAATCTTACAGGATAGATACAGGAGGGAATCCTCCTCTGCAAAGGGGTGCATACAGCTGGAAATGACAGAGCCACGGGCTAAGTAACATTGAGGATTGAGGTGAGGAGGAATGTGTTTACTCAGAGGGAGGATAGTCTTTGGATTGCTCTGCTCCAGAGGACTGTGGAAGCTCAGTCACTGAGAATGTTCGAGACTGAAATCAGTAAGTTTTTGGTCATGGAGGGAATCAAGGATATGGGAATAGTGTGAGAAAATGGCTTCGATTATAGAAGATCAGTCATGATCCAGTTGGATATGGGAACAGGCTCAATGGGCCGAATGCTCTACTGCTAGTCCAGTGTCTGATGTTTCTTTGTCCAACTTTGCAGGGCTTCACTCACCTGGTTCCCCTCTCCTCTATTCAGTGACAGCTCAAGTATCATTTGCAATGATGTCTCTTCCAGCTCCCGCACCATTAGTTTGGATGTTCCCCAAAGATAAATCCTAAACTCGTCCTATTTCTCAACTACACCCCCACACCTGCGATTATCATCTGAAGGAGCACAGCTTTGTGTGTGTGTTGTTGACACCCAGCCCTTCCCCTCAACTCCAGCCTTGAGGTTTCCTGGTGCTTCATTGAGTGGAAGATGGGCCGCATGTTACTGCAGTTAAATATTGGGAAGGCTGGTCCAATTATCCTCTGTCCCCATCTGTTCAGAGCAAGTGATCCATCTCTTAGTCAGTGTTCCATTTGACCCCAAGGCATGACCTTTCAGGGATAAATCTGCTCCGCCACTGAGATTGCCAATTCCTGCCTCCGTCATGTCTTCATTTCTGCCTCTTCTCAGCTCCTCTGTTGTTGAAACCCTCATTTGAGATTTCGTTACCTTGACTATTCCCAAACTGTTCCTGCCTGTTCTCCTGTAATCTACCAACTGGGAACCTGAGCTCACCTTAAATTAGCATCAAATCCAAACATGCAGCAACCCCCAATTGCTCTTCGCCTCAGACTTTCTGATTTGCTTTGTTTTTATCCATGATACTCTCCTTCCTACATCTATTTATAACCCAGTTCCTGTATACTAGCACTTATTGTCTATCCGTAGTTGCCCCTTGAGAAGGTGGGGGTGAGCTGCTTTCTTGAACTGCTGCAGTGTATCTGCATTGGGTTGACCCACAATGCCCTTAGGGAGGGAATTCCAGGATTTTGACCCAGCGACACTGGAAGAACAGTGATCTATTTCCAAGTCAGGATGGTGAGTGGCTTGGAGGGGAAGTTACATTGGGGCGCTGTTCCTATGTACCTGCTGCCCTTGTCCTTCTAGATGGAAGTGGTTGTGGGTTTGGAAGGTGCTGTCTGAGGATCTGTGGTGAATTTCTGCAGTGCGTCTTGTAGATGGTACGCACTGCTGCCACCGAGCGTCTATGGTGGAGGGAGTGGATGTTGAACATGGTGGATGGTCTTGGCCCTTATGGAACTAATATTAATTTTTTAATGAAAGAGATGGAAATAAAAGGTAATCTGGCCAAGCTCTGAAGAAGGATCTAGGCTCAAAACATCAGCTTTTGTGCTCCTGAGATGCTGCTTGGCCTGCTGTGTTCATCCAGCTTCACACTTTGTTATCCTGGTAATCTGGCCAAGACTGTTTATGGGAGTTTGCAGATTGGAATCACTTCTAGAAGACCTTGGGGCTCATTAACTTGAAGGATGAACTTGGACATTAGGAACTAACTGAAAACAGCAGAGGCTCTTAGGAACTGTAGGCCGGGTCAATTATTGGCAAGTATTTGCAATTAGCTGCAATATCCTTTTGTACCTTTAGCCAGCAGTTTCCACTGATCTCAGGTTTAGAATGTTTCATCTGACCGTCAGCATTTCTGAATGACCTAGCCCCTCCTTGAAGTTAATGAGCCCTACAGCTTCTCAGAAACCGTTCCAACTCCATTGTGATTCCCGTTTGTATTGTCAGGAAGAATTAAGTCTGACATAAACAATGAAGGAACAAATATCCTTTTAAAAGAAGGGGTTATTCAGAATGAAAACCTGCTGAAGTAAACTGCGTCAGTAGTGGAGGAAGGAGAGATGGGAAAACATACAGGCGTCTTCCACCATTTACAAAATCACCACTGACTTTCTGTCTCCACACCATTTCACTGCACTATCCTCCTACCCTTTCCTTATTCACTCAAAGGACGTGGGCATCATTGGCCCATCCCTAGTTGCCCCTTGAAAAGGTGGGGGTGAGCTGCTTCCTTGAACCGCTGCAGTCCACCTGCTGTAGGTTGACCCACAATGCCATTAGGAAGGAAATTCCAATATTCTGACCCAGCGATAGTGAAGGAACAATGATATATTTCCAAGTCAGTTTGGTGAATGACTGGGAGGGGGATTTGCAGGGGGTGGTGTTCCCATGTATCTGCTGCCCTTGTCCTTCTAGGTAGAAGGAATCATGGGTTGGACATCTCCTAAAGTCTTTCCTTTCTAGAAATCTATTGATCTCTGCCTTGAACATACACAAACACTGCCCTTGCAGACCCTCTAGGGTAGAGATTTTAGCTCTGAATGAAGAAAGAGAGAGAGAGAGAGAGAGGGAAGGAGAGAGAGAGACGGTGCATGTGCGAGAGGGAGAGTTCGAGAAAGTGTGTGTTCATGTGCGAGAGAGAGAGTGTGTGTGCATGTGCGAGAGAGAGAGAGAGACTGTGTGCATGGCGAGAGGGAGAGAGAGAGAAAGAGAGAGTGTGTGCATGTGTGAGAGGGATGAGAAGGAGAAAGGGAATAGTAGTTGTAAGGGATGAGAGAATCTGCAGAGCAACACCATGAGTTTAATCAAATGGGCAAAAGCTTGGCTGATTTAAATATAACATGGGATTGTGAGATTATGAACTTTGACAGGAAGAATAGAGGAGCTGACTATTATTTAAATGGAGAAACTCTGAAGAAAGTGACAGAAGGGAGAGATTTCAGACTCCTTTTACATAAATCACAAAAATCTAGAACTCAAATCAAAACCAAAAGAATTGCAGGTGCTGTAAATCAGAAAAAAAAAACAATTTGTTTTAAAAAAAGGCTCAGCGGGTCTGGCAGCATCTGCGAAGGAAAAAACAGAGTTAATGTTTCAGGTTGAGTGACCCTTCCTCAGAACCTGCTACCAGACCTGCTAAGCTTTTTGTGCAAATTCTGTTTTTGAATCTAGCATCCAAATTCAATGAGTAATAGGGAAGGCAAATAGACTGTTGGCCTTTATTTCAAAGGGGATGGAATATAAACATAAGCACTTTTAGCTAAAAGCTATGTAATGTAGTCATCAGACCACAGCTGGAATACTGCGAACAGTTTCAAGCCCTTATCTAAATAATACTATCCTGGCACAAAAACGGATGTTGCTGGAAAAGCTCAGCAGGTCCGGCAGCATCTGTGAAGAAAAGAATCAGAGTTAACGTTTTGGGTCCTGTGACCCTTCTTCAGAACTCCACGCTCTGTCAGTTCTGAGGAAGAGTCACTGGACCCGAAATGTTAACTCTGATTTTTTTGTTCACAGATGCTGCTGGACCTGCTGAGCTTTTCCAGCAACGTCTGTTTTTGTTCCTGATTTACATCATCTGCAGTTCTTTTGGTTTCTATAATGTTATCCTGGCATTGGAAGCAGCTGAGAGAAGGCTCACACAGCTGATGCTGGGTATGGAAGAACTATAGTATGGAGACAGCTGTAGGTTGGGGCCTGATTTCACTGGATTTGAGCAGAATGAGAGGTGACCTCATTGAACCATACAAAGTTCTTAGGGGAGCTTGCTAGGGTCAATGCTGAAAGGTTGTTTCTATTTTTGGGAGAGTCTAAGACCAGAGAATAAGGAGTCACCCATTTTTAAGACAGAGATGACGAGGAATGTGTTCGCTCAGAGTCTGGGTCATGAAGCGTATTCAAGGCTGAGATAGACAGATTTTTAATAAGGAAGGGAATCATGGGTTATGGAGAAAAGGCAGGAAGGTGGAATTGAGGATCAGATCAGCCGTGATCTCATTGAATTGTGGAGCTGGTCAGGTCTTTGTGGCAAGGAGTTCCAAAGACTCTCAACCCTCTGAGAGAAGAAGGGCACAGTCTCAGAATAAAGGGTCACCAATTTAAAGCTGAGACGAGGAGGAATTGGTTCTCTCAGAGGGTGGTGAGCCTTTGAAACCCCTTGTCACAGACAGCTGGGGTGGTAGCGTCCTTGTGTATATTTAAGGCTGAGATAGATTCTTGATCAGTCGGGGAATCAACGATTATGGGGAAAGGGCAGGAAAGTGGATGTGAGGAATGTCAGATCAGCCAATGAGCCTATTGAGGCTCAAGGGGCTGAATGGCCCACTCCTGTTCCTATTTCTTATGGTCTTATAAAATGACCTGATCCTTGCCATTGTAAAATTTCAAACTTGTTCTGGCCAGTGGGACTAACGATGAATCAATGACTCCTCCATCCTCAGTGTTGTATCTAATACTGTTCTGTGGAATTACACCTCTCTCCATCACACTGCGCTCCATTGTTTCTGAATATTCCAACATGACTTGAATGATGGGGGCTTAGGGAATCCAAAACCAGGCCTCATAGTCTAAGGATACGGGGTGGGTCATTTCAGGCTGAAATCGCAAGAAATGTCTTCACACAGAGAGTGGGGAGCCTGTGGAATTCACTACCACAGAAAGCAGTTGAGGCCAAAACATTGTTCACCAGTTACTGGATGTAGACAGGCAGATGCAGCAGACAGTTGGGAAGGCAGGTGGTGTACAGGCTTTCACTGCAAGAAAGTTTGAGTTTAGAGTCGGTATTGACTTCCTGAAGCATGAAAACACACTCTCTGGTCCAACTTGTCCACATTGACTAAGTTTCCCAAACTAAACTAATCCCATTTTCCTGCATTTGGCCCATATCCCACCAAACCCTTCCTAGTCATGTACCTGTCCAAATGTCTTTTTAAGTGTTGTAACTGGAGCTCCATTCACCACTTTTTTTCTGGCAGCTCATTCTGCACACAAACACCCTTTGTGTGGAAAACATTGCCCTCATGTCCCTTTTAAATCTTTCTCCTCTCACCTACAAATTATGCCCTCCAAATTCCAATCCACCCCCCCACCCCCACCGCCATCATTCTCCTAACTCTGGTGAATACTATCTGAACCGATCCAAGTCCCTCCTCAAACGTCAGTGCCTGCCATCCCAGGAATCAGCCTGGTAAACCCTCACTGCAGTCCCTCAATCGCCTGAACATCCTTCCTCAGGTAAGGAGACCAAATGTACAAACAACATTCTAGGTGTGGTGTCACCAAGGCCCTGTATAATTACAGCAAGACGTCCCTCTCCTGTACTCAGTTATGTTCCCTTTAATGCCATCACATCATTATGCCATAGAACATGTAAAGAATTCCACAAATGGAAAACAAAGAAGAACCCCAATTTTCCCAAAAGGATAAAAGAAGATCCCTTGGCATCTTGTTTTCACCTCTTTATGAAGCGTTTCAGAGTCATGGAGTTGCGTGGCACAGAAACAGACCCTTCGGCCCATCTTGTCCATGCTGACCACATATCCTAAATTATAGACCAGTGAACCTTGCCTCAGTTGTTGGTAAAGTGTTGGAAAAGGTTATAAGGGATAGGATTTATAATCATCTAGAAAAGAATAAATTGATTAGGGATAGTCAGCATGGTTTTGTGAAGGGAAGGTCGTGCCTCACAAACCTTATTGAGTTCTTTGAGAAGGTGACCAAACAGGTAGATGAGAGTAAACAGGTTGATGTGGTGTATATGGGTTTCAGCAAGGCGTTCGATAAGGTTCCCCACAATAGGCTATTGTACAAAATGCGGAGGAATGGGATTGTGGGAGATATAGCAGTTTGGATCAGAAATTGGCTTGCTGAAAGAAGACAGAGGGTGGTAGTTGTGTGAGTGATAATGGGAACTGCAGATGCTGGAGAATCCAAGATAATAAAATGTGAGGCTGGATGAACACAGCAGGCCAAGCAGCATCTCAGGAGCACAAAAGCTGACGTTTCGGGCCTAGACCCTTCATCAGAAAAGGGGGATGGGGAGAGGGAACTGTAATAATTAGGGAGAGAGGGGGAATAGCAGAGCATACTTGAGGGGCCAAATGGCCTACTCTTGTTCCTCACATAATCGCGTATGTGTATTTGTAATGTCATACAGAAAAGAAACAATGCTGAAATACGGAGGTACTTTGCCACCCAGTGAGGGGTTAGGGTTTGGAATGTATTGTCTGAGAGTGTGGGGGGAGGCAGGTTCACTCAAGGGATTAGGGTTTGGAATGTAAATCTCCCCTCCCCCCACTGCATCCCAAAACCAGCCCAGTTCTTCCCCTCCCCCCACTGCATCCCAAAACCAGCCCAGCCTGTCTCTGCCTCCCTAACCTGTTCTTCCTCTTACCCATCCCTTCCTCCCACCTCAAGCCACACCTCCATCTCCTACCTACCACCTCATCCCGCCTCCTTGACCTGTCCATCTTCCCTGGACTGACCAATCCCTTCCATACCTCCCCACCTATACTCTCCTCTCCACCTATCTTCTTTTCTCTCCATCTTTGGAACGCTTCCCCCTCTCTCCCTATTTATTCCAGAACCGTCACCCTATCCCCCTTTTCTGATGAAGGGCCTCGGCCCGAAACGTCAGCTTTTCTGCTCCTGAGATGCCTGCTATGTTCATCCAGCTCCACACTTTGTTATCCAGGGTCTGGAATGTACTGTTTGAGTGTGGGGGAGGTGAGTGCATTGTTCCCATGAACATACAGCACAGACATGATGGGTTGATTGGTCTCCCTCAGTTCTGTAATCATTCTGTGATGCTCATGAGAAAGGACAAGATGCGTTGGAAATGGTGCTGTTTGTATCTGCAGTTTTACAGGAATGTGTCAGGCAGTGTACAGTCTCAATAACATCCCTTTCTTCAGATTGGAACATGTAGCCTGTGGTACAGGAATGTGATCCTATCATTTGAATTGGACTGCAGTTCAGCAGACTTAATTCTGGTATTCAACATGCCTCAGTGTCTTGGGCATTAGGGATTGAGAGGCGTACATTCTGATTGTTCACTGATTCTCCTCCTGTCATAATCTGCTGTGAGCTGCAGTTTAATGTGTGAGGAACCTGCACGCACCTTGACAGCAAAATGAGATGCGAACAATTTGACATATTTCTTACAAATATCATGGATTTCTTCACTTAAAGATAGGGTGTGATTATCTCGTTGCCCATTCTGGGACAACGACGTCTCTCACACGCTTCCCCAGCATTGAGGCTGTGCGGTCGGATCAGCAACTTTATGTAGCACCTTTAACACAGCCCCAAGAATCTTCGCGGGGAGATTCTGATCATCGGGAGATGTGAAGGCAAGCGATGAAAAAGCTCAGTCAAAGAGGTCAGCTTTAGGGAAACTTTTCGAGGAGGCATGAGACAGAGGGACAGAGAGATATAGAGACAGCAACAAGAGGGAGGGAGACACACACGCACACGCGTACACACACAAAACCTGAGCAGCTTAACCTGCTGGGCTGCTTTTTCACTTGCAAAGGATCAGGGCCAGCAATTTTTGCCCAACCCTAATTGCCCTGAGGGCATTTAAGAGGCAATGACGTTGCTGTGAATTTGGAGTTGCATGTGAATCGTGAATTCTCTACAGTGTGGTAACAGGCCATTCAGCCCATCAAGTCCACACCGACCCACTGAAGAGCATCCCTCCCAGACCCACCATATCCCTGTAACCTTGCATTTCCCATGGCTAACCCACCCAGCATGAACATCCCTGCGACACTCCGGGCAATGCGGCATGGCTAACCTGCACATCTATAGACTGTGGGAGGAAACCGGAGCACCCTGAGGAAACCCACGCAGACACGGGGAGAGTGTGGAACAGACAGAGTCCACACAGCCAGTGGCCTGAGGCTGGAATCAAGCCTGGGTCCCTGGCACTGTGAGACAGCAGTGCTAACCACTGAGCCATTATGTAGGCAAGACCAGGTAAGGATGGCAGATTTCCATCCAAAAAAGGATGTTACTGAACCAGAAGGGATTTTACAACACTCAGATGGAAGTTACATGGTTTTCATTGGCTTTAGAGTTATTTTGCTTTCCAATTTCCCCATCTGCCATGTTGGGATTTGAGTCCAAGTGCCCGGAACATTGGCCTGGGGTTCTGGATTAATGGCTAAGTGAAATTACTATCATGCCACCTGCTCCCTGTTTGGGGTGGGGCACAGATTACCACTCTCTGCCTCTTCTGGGCCGTGACCCCACACCCCCAGCCCACCCTTGGAGAGCCAACAACCTAGTGGTATTATCAGTGGACTGTTAATCCAGAGACCCCAGGTATTGTTCAGGGACCTGGGTTCGAATCCCACCATGGGTTGATGGTGGGATTTGAATGCAGTTAAAAATAATCTGGAATCCATTGCGGATTGTTCTGATTCATTAATGTCCTTCAGGGTAGGAAATCGGCCATCTTCATCGGGTGTGGCCTACATGTGACTCTAGACCCATAGCAATGTGGTTGACTCTTTGTTGCCCCCTCCCCAGGCAATTAGGGATGGGCGTTAAATATTGGCCTAGCTAGCGATGCGCACATGCCACAAATGAATAATAAATGTACTCCCAGACAATGCGGACATTCGATGGTGGTATCTGAGTAACTCTGAACAAATTGGAATGTCCAACCAGGATGGGGAGCCTCTCAAAAGGCGAAGTTGTCACAAAGACTTGGGAAGGAGGCCTTTCTGATGAGTGAAACATTGTGGAAGGAGCATCACATGATGGTGCAGGGCCAGTTACAACAGTTTGCAAAATTCATCCTCCTGGAGCTCGAATCCATGTCAGGACTTGCCCGATGATTGCAGCCTGCGATTTGAAATTGCATCCGGAATCGCAGCAGTGACATTTCTGCCTGGTGTTGTACAGAAGGGGCTGCTGTGCGGTTTGTGTCGGTCACACAGAGCACCCCGATCCTCCAGCTTTCCCATGCAATGCCCACCTGTGATCCCAGTCTCCATTTCAAAGCTTTTGTTTGTTTTCATTCGCACAGTCAGTTCAAACGGTCGATGTTTTCAGCCAAAATCTAGATTCTAAAGTAGCTAATGTAACTCGAGTGTGTAATTACAGCTCGCATTCAGGAAGGCTCGTGGGATACTGCCCTTTTATGATGAGAGGGATTGAATGTAATGTGCGGATGTTATGTTTGAGTTAGACAGAGCATTAGTGAGAACACAGCTCACATACTGTCTGAGGATACGAGGTATCCTGTCTATAAATGCCCCGAGGGTATTGGTGGATACTGCACCCTCCCTCTGTAAGGGTGCCAGGTGGCAGACGTAGCAGCAGAAGAGGGGCAGACATTTAGGAATGAAGAGACTCTCTATGGCTCGCTACCTGGACCCATTGATGGTCACTATGGCCAGCCCAGGTGCAGGATCCATGCGATGGTCCTCCAGCTTGCCCATAAACCCCTCTGTGACAGAACATCTCTGAACAGGTCGATTAAAATACCTTCTAGTTCCCCCTTAGGGGACTTCTATAGTGCAATGGTAATGTCCCTACCTCTGAGCCAGGACACCTGGGTTCAAGTCCCACCTGCATCAGAGGTGTGTCCTAACAGCTCTGACAATATCATGTGGTTTACCCCATGAAGGACTTGCATTTCTGGCACAAAGCAGCCCCCCGCTTGATTGGCATCACATCCACAGCATTTACTCCCCCCCCCCCCCCCCCCCCCCCACCACCGACGCTCAACCACAGCAGTGTGTACTATCTACAAGATGCCCTGCAGAAATTCACCAAAGATCCTCAGGCAGCACCTTCCAAACCCATGGCCACTTCCATCTAGAAGGACAAGGGCAGCAGATACACAAGAACACCACCCCGCTGCGAGTTCCCCTCGGAGCCAATCACCATCCTGAGTTGGAAATATACCACTGTTCCTTCACTGTTGATAGGTCAGAACCTTGGCATTCCCTCCCTAAGGGATAGTGTGGGTTACCTACTCCTTATGGACTACAACAGTTCAAGAAGGCAGCTCACTCCCACCTTCTCGAGGGCAACTAGGGATGGGCAATAGATGCCAGTTGAGCAGCAGAGCCCACATAGAATCTTAGAAGTGTTGCAGCACAGATGGAGTCCATTCAGCCCATCATACCTCCCCAGTTTGTGAAGTTGAACATTATTCTCCAGCGTCAATCTCCTGCCTTTACCCCATATCCCTGCACATCATTTCTATCCAAATAACCATCCGATACCCCGCTTGAATGCCTCAGTGTAACCCCCCTCCCTCACATTTCCAGACAGTTCATTCCAGACCCTAACTACCCACTGAGTGAGAAAGATTTCTTTCTCATTTCATTCTCTTTCAATCTCGTTGCTCTTTTCTCCCTTCCTTTGCAAGTGAGAGCAACTTCTTTCATCTCCTTGGTGAGACCAGCTCATGATTTTGAAAAAACAGATAACAAAGTGTGGAGCTGGATGAACACAGCAGGCCAAGCAGCATCTCAGGAGCACAAAAGCTGACGTTTCGGGCCTGGACCCTTCATCAGAGAGAGGGATGGTTTCTCTCCATCTTCGGTCCGCCTCCCCCTCTCTCCCTATTTATTCCAGTTCCCTCTCCCCATCCCCCTCTCTGATGAAGGGTCTAGGCCCGAAACATCAGCTTTTGTGCTCCCGAGATGCTGCTTGGCCTGCTGTGTTCATCCAGCTTCACACTTTGTTATCTCGGATTCTCCAGCATCTGCAGTTCCCGTTATCTCTTATACATGATTTTGAAAACTTTTATCAAACCCTGCCTCGGCCTTTTTCTCTCCAATGAGAAGTCCTCAACTTCCTCAATCTATCTTCAAAATTGAGGGTGTCCCTCCAGCACATGGATTGCAGCAGTTCAAGAAGGCAGCACACCAACACCTGCTCAAGGGGCAACTAGCGATGGGCGATAACTGCCAAGCCACATCGCACAAGTGAATTATTTTAAAAAACAATCAAAAGTATTGACAGCCGAGGAGGGGGTATTTGTAAGTGAGGGACATGTTAAATGAGGAGAGGATAATTGGGGGAACTGCTAACCAGGGTGACAGAGGAAGCTAATAACTGAAAGAACTGTGGATGCTGTAAATCAGGAACAAAACTAGAAGCTGCTGGAAAAGCTCAGCAGGGCTGGCAGCCTCTGTGACGGGAAAAAACAGAGCTAATATTTTGGGTCCGGTGACCCTTCCTCAGAACTCAATGTGATGGAGGAAATGTCAGGACAGTGTAATGTCAGAACCAGAGATTGTGCCCAGCATCAAATTTACAGGTCACAGCCCATTAGACACAGTCAGAGTCAGGAGCTGTTACAGAGACAGTTGGAACTGTCGATGCTGGAGAATCTGAGATAACACAGTGTGAAGCTGGATGAAAGCAGCAGGTCAAGCAGCATCAGAGGAGCAGGAAGGCTGACGTTTCGGGTCGGGACCCTTAGAAATGTGCACATGAGGAAGGATCCCGACCCAAAACGTCAAGCTTTCCTGCTCCTCTGATGCTCCTTGCTGTGTTCATCCAGCTTCACACTGTGTTATATCGGAGTCAGGAGCTGTCAGGTTGTACTGGGAGGGAATAGGGATTGGAACAGGTTTTATGTAAATCCAAACTCATTAGCAGGTTCGATACTAATTTGCTTGGCAACTTCACCCTGGTGTCTAATTCTTGAGGGCTAATAGCCCCTCTCTTGCCAGCGTTTTCTAAATTTATTCACTTCTGTGATGGTCTCGTTCACTAAGGAAACCTTCTGGACTGGAAATGGACAGACATTCCTGTAGAATCCTTCACCCCCAACGCCCACCACCCGCTCAGCAAATCCCACAACCAGGCAGCTTCCAGAGCAAACTCGCTGTTGGAGCCAAAGCAAAGAAAGAAAGGCTTGCATTTCTGTAGCACCTTTCATGGCAACCAGACATCTGGAAGTGACTTGCAGCCGATGGGCGGGGTATTTCTGAGGTGCAGTTGCTGTGGTCGTGTGGGAAAGCCTATTATGTGCAGAACAAGCTCCCAAAACAACAACCTGATCAGGACCAGATGATGTATAACAAGGCGTGGAGCTGGAGGAACACAGCAGGCCAAACAGCATCTTAGGAGCAGGAAAGCTGACGTTTCAGGCCAAGATCCTTCATCGAAGCCTCTTATCTCTGAAACAATTTTAACTCCACTGCGAAGCCTCTTGGCCTGCTGTGTTCATCCAGCTCCACACCTTGTTAAAATAGTATCAGAGACAATGGGAACTGCAGATGCTGGAGAATCCCAAGATAATAAAATGTGAGGCTGGATGAACACAGCAGGCCAAGCAGCATCTCAGGAGCACAAAAGCTGACGTTTCGGGCCTAGACCCTTCATCAGAGAGGGGGATAGGGAGAGGGAACTGGAATATATAGGGAGAGAGGGGGAGGCGGACCGAAGATGGAGAGTAAAGAAGATAGGTGGAGAGAGTATAGGTGGGGAGGTAGGGAGGGGATAGGTCAGTCCAGGGAAGACAGACAGGTCAAGGGTGTGGGATGAGGTTAGTAGGTAGATGGGGGTGCGGCTTGGGGTGGGAAGAAGGGATGGGGTCATGGGCCTCCTGCACTGCCACAATGATGCCACCCGAAGGTTGCAGGAACAGCAACTCATATTCCGCCTGGGAACCCTGCAGCCATATGGTATCAATGTGGACTTCACCAGTTTCAAAATCTCCCCTTCCCCTACTGCATCCCTAAACCAGCCCAGTTCGTCCCCTCCCCCCACTGCACCACACAACCAGCCCAGCTCTTCCCCCCCCACCCACTGCATCCCAAAACCAGTCCAACCTGTCTCTGCCTCCCTAACCTGTTCTTCCTCTCACCCATCCCTTCCTCCCACCCCAAGCCGCACCCCCAGCTACCTACTAACCTCATCCCACCTCCTTGACCTGTCCGTCTTCCCTGGACTGACCTATCCCCTCCCCACCTCCCCACCTCCCCACCTATACTCTCCTCTCCACCTATCTTCTTTTCTCTCCATCTTCGGTCCGCCTCCCCCTCTCTCCCTATTTATTCCAGAACCCTCACCCCATCCCCCTCTCTGATGAAGGGTCTAGGCCTGAAACGTCAGCTTTTGTGCTCCTGAGATGCTGCTTGGCCTGTGTTCATCCAGCCTCACATTTTATTATCCACACCTTGTTATCTCAGTTTGTCCAGCATCTGCGGCTCCTGTTATCCCAGGTGATCTATGTTTTGTGATGTTGACCAAGATATTTACTGTGGCCTGACAGGGCAGGGTCTGACATCTGGTCTGAAGAGCAGCTCCTCTGGTAGGACTGCACTCCCTCAGTCCAGCCCTGTGAGTGCCAGCCTGAGAAACTGCCCTCACCCCACTGCTTCCTGACTGAGCTGTGCCCTGTGTGGTGCCCATGAATGTGCCCTGACATTGGGATCTCACCTTCCCTCAGGCACCAATGTCTGGGGCTGCCTCACTTCACAGCTCCCCGTGCCCCAGGTTATAGGGCATTGTTCTGCATTGCAGTGACGGGGCTGGCAATGGACCACCTGTGGTGTGGGAGGCTTGCGTCCTGGCCCTATTATGACTGTCACATCAGTTTCAAATTTTAAGCAGCAGTGAGACCAGCCCATATCTGGAAACATGAGCCAGCAGTCCGATGGAACGCTCCCCTCATGCCTGGGTAGGCTTTGAATTTGATTCATGGCTAGGCCAGCACTTATTGCCCGTCCCTAATTGCCCCAGAGGGCAGTTAAGAGTTAACCACATTGCTGTGTGTCTGCAGTCAGGTGTCAGCCAGACCACGTAAGGAGGGCAGATTTCCTTCCCTGAGGAACATTAGTGATCCAGATGGATTTTTCCCAACTGTTGAAGGATGCCGGAACCATGTTTGTTTTTAAATGTATGAGTTGAAAGTTCACCACCTGCTTGGCGGAACGCGACCCCATGAGCCCAGAACATTAACCTGGGATTCTAGGGCTACTTGTCTTTGAATCATAGAACCGTACAGTACAGAAGAGGCCATTCGGTCCATCAGGCCTGTGCTAAAAATATACCGCTCCCTACACCAGACCCACTTCCCTGCATTAGGTTCGCACTACGAATATTGTGACACCTTGAGTGCTCATCCATTGAAGGCTTCCTGCCTCAACCTCCCTCCCAGGCAGTGCATTGCAGACCTACGCCACCCTCAGTGAGGGGAAAGCTTTCCTCAAATCCCCTCCAAATCTCCTGCCTTTCACTTTATAATGATGCCTATTTTTGTCCCTTTGAGTAAGGTGGACAGCTGCTTTCCATCCATGTAGTCCATGCCCCCCATCATCTTAAATGCCTCAGTCAGCTTCCCGTCTCGGCCTTCTGAGAAAACAACCCGAGCTTATCCAGCCCCACTTTATCGCTGAACTGCTCCATCTGGGGGGGCGGCATCCTGGTAAATCTCCTCTGCACCCCCTCCAATACAAACACATCCTTCGTATAGCGCGGTGGCCAGAACCGCACACGTTCCTCCAGCTGTGGCCTCACTAAATTCTTGCACAGCTCCAAAATGTTAGCTTCACAGAGGCTGCCTGACCAGTTGAGCTTTTCTAGCAATTTTTGATTTTGGATCTACAGTTCTTTCATTTTTTATTCAACATAATCTCACTGCTCTTAGAGCCTAGCCCAGTGAGACTAGCACTGTACCATCGCCTCTCAGCTCCAACAACACTTAGGAAGCTTGACACCCCCCTAGGCAAAGCCACAGACTAGATTGATGCTGAATCCCCGGG
Organism: Stegostoma tigrinum; assembly: GCF_030684315.1. Taxonomy (NCBI): domain Eukaryota; kingdom Metazoa; phylum Chordata; class Chondrichthyes; order Orectolobiformes; family Stegostomatidae; genus Stegostoma; species Stegostoma tigrinum. The sequence goes on along the minus strand of NC_081359.1, from coordinate 109,832,727 downwards.
TGATGTTGTAAGTGATGGTCTTTCAGGGAGAAAGCAAACATTGAAAAGTTATAGCGATAGAGAACTGCAGACTGAAATTCCCAGCATCCCAAAATGACATGAAACCAATGATTGTTATGAAGCCTCACATTGTCAACCTTTATGCAGGGCTTTCCCAGACCCCACTGGGTAGGGAATGTTAGGTTCACCTAATGTCCTGGAAGAAGTGTTACATGAAAGGGGGATTTATGGGGAAGCATCTACACACTGATGTAACGGTTTGGGATAAAGTGGATCAATGGGGGATAAAAAAACCTGAGGATATATAAAGCTAAACAAAGGAAACGGAAAGATCTGCGGATGCTGCAAATCAGAAACAGAAGCAAAAAGCAAAAAACAGAAATTGCTGGAAAAACTCAGCAGGTCTGGCAGGACTATCTTGGACTATTTTCGCTGAGGCTGGGGGATGGTGGTGGTGGTGAGAGAGACCTGACCCAGGGATATAAAATTACCGGAGGCACGGATCGGGGAGATAGTTGCCACCTTTCTCTCAGGATGGAAATGTCAAATGCCAGGTGATATAGGTTTATGATGAGGGGGAAATGTTTGGAGGAGGTGTGCACAGCAGAAGGGCGTAGGTGCCTGGAACTTGTTGCTGGGCGATTTGGTACAAGCAGAGACAACAACAGTGTTTAAGGGGCATGCAGACAGACTCATGCACAGGCAGGGAATGCAGGGATACAGGCGGTCAGGTCAGGTTAGTTTGGAATAACATCATGGTCAGCACAGACATGATGGGCTGAAGGGCCTGTTCCTGTGCCAAACTTTTCTATGTTCACTGACTTTGGTCCCCCTCTGTGGCTCAGTGTCAAATTCCGCTTTGATAATTGTCTGTAAGGTAAGTTGTGTTTTGCAGTAATGAGAGGAGTTACAGTTTGGGTCATGGTCAGTGAGGAAGGCTCAGCTAGGTGTAGTTCCAGGGTCCTTGGTCCTGCATTGTTGGAGGTACAGAGACTTTCTCCCTGCTCAGTCTCTGCTTCCCAGCTACTTGTCATTGGCAACTGTTGCTGGGCTATATTGAAGGACCAACAGACATAGAGTCAAACCGCATGGAAACAGGCCCTTTAGCCCAACTCGTACATGATAGCCGGGTTTCTTAAACTGAATTAGCCCCATTTGCCTGAATTTGGTCCATATTCCCCTCAACCTTTCCTGTCCATGTACCTGTCCAAATGTCTTTTAAGTGTTGTAACTGTACCTGCCACTTCTGGCAGCTCATTCCATGTACCTACTGCCCTCTGTGTGAAAAATGTGCCCCTTCAGTCTCGTTCAAATCTTTCCCCTCTCACCATAAACCTATGCCTCTAGGTTGGGACTCCCCTACCCTAGAAAAAGACCGTGGCTATTCACCTTATCCATGCCCCTCATGATCTAATAAACCTTCACAAGGTCACCCCTCAGCCTCCATTGCTCCAGAGAATAAAGTGCCAGGCTAGCTCCTTATGACTCAAACCCTCCAGTCCTAGTGACGATGCTTTCTAGAGGGATGCCCCATGAATACAGGGTGTAATGGTTGTTGAGTGAAAGCCATCTCCAAACCAAAGGTAATGACCCATAGTATCTCGCCTCCTAAAGCTGTCAGCACTGACGGTCAGCAAATCCTAACCACGATGTGACCACCAGGCAGGATCGATGGAAGGGATTGTGATGCAAACCCTGCAGGTGGCATGGTGACTTATTCTTGGGCATCTTCCTAACAGACCAGTGCATCAGGACACCGTCCTCGCACTGAGGAGAGCCCAGTTTGTCCCATTTCCATCCCTCCTTCAGCTCAGCTGTAGTTGGGAGCCTCCCACCATTAATTCAGAACTTGGTGGGCCATCACCTTCTGGTGCTGAGGACTTTACTTTTGCAACTCAAAAGACTCAGTGAGTGGGCAAATGTATGGCAGATATGGATAAGTGTGAGGCTATGCACTTTAGAAGCGAAAACAGAAAGGCAGATTATTATCTGAATAACAATAAGGGCTGGTGTCCTTGGACACCAGTTACTGGCTGTAAGCATTGCAGGTGATAAGACACAATGTAGGTTGGCCTTCATAGCAAGGGGATTTGAGCGCAAGGTCTTGCTGCAATTGTCCAGGGCCTTGGTGAGACCACACCTGGAGGACTGTGTGCAGTTTTGGTCTCCTTACCTGAAGAAGGATGTTCTGGCGATGGAGGGACTGCAGTGAGGGTTTACCAGGCTGATTCCTGTGATGGCGGGCACTGACGTACAATGAGAGACTGGGTCAGTTAGGATTATATTCCCTGGAGTTTAGAAGAATGAGGGGGATCTCACAGATGCATATAAATTTCTAACAGGACTAGACTGGCTAAATACAGTAAGGGTGTTCCTGATGGTGGGGAAATCCAGAATCTGGGGGTCCCAGTCTAATGATAGGGGGCAGGCCATTTAGGACTGACATGAAAGAGAAATATCTTCACCCAGAGGGTGGGGAGCCTGACGAATTCTCTGCCATGGAAAGCGGTTAAGGCCAAAATATTGCATGTTTCCAAGAAGGAGCTAGATACAGCGCCTGGGGCTCACAGGGTCAAAGGGAAGGGGGGAGAAAGTGGGAAGCAGGCGCTGAGTTGGATGATCAGCCATGATCATGTAGAATGTAGGAGCAGGCTCAAAGGGCTGAATGGCTGCTCCTAATTCATATTCTCCCAACATGCCCTCACTGGTTCAGAGACTCTGGTCTGAAAGGCCAGTTTCCTGTGCTGGGAAATCAGGTACGGTCCCTGCTGATCTCGCTGACGATGACCCCCTCTCCCCCATCTCAGGTAAAAGGGGTCCCTCATGCCAGTCCACCTCGAGCTGGGCTCTTGTGTGTTCCAAGGGCCATCACTTAAATGGAGCTGCTTTTTCCAGATTGATTGGAGTGGAGAGGAGAGACTGTGTGCTTCTCGAAATTGTCAGTAAATCATTTCTGATTGCTAGCTGCACAGACACCAGGAAGCCTGTCAGAAGAGTCTGTGATTGCTTTCCTTATCAAAAGCAATAATTGAGGGTCTAATGGAATTTCAATTTCAGTGAGGGATCAAAGGAAGCAGATAATAGAGAGACAGCAGTAATGATGAGGAGTGAGAGAGGACTGTGCGAGCATAAAGATTGTCATTAAGAGAGGCCATTAAGTGCTCTTTGCTCGAGAGAAAAGAAGCATAGAAACTAGGATCAGGAGGAGGCCATTCAGCCCCCCAAGCGTGCTCCACCATCCAATATGGTCCTGGTTGATCACTCGGTTTAGAAGCGAATACAGAAAGGCAGATTATTATCTGAATAACAATAAGGGCTGGTGTCCTTGGACACCAGTTACTGGCTGTAAGCATTGCAGGTGATAAGACACAAAGTAGGTTGGCCTTCATAGCGAGAGGAATTGAGCGCAAGGTCTTGCTGCAATTGTCCAGGGCCTTGGTGAGACCACACCTGGAGGACTGTGTGCAGTTTTGGTCTCCTTACCTGAAGAAGGATGTTCTGGCGATGGAGGGACTGCAGTGAGGGTTTACCAGGCTGATTCCTGCGATGGCGGGCACTGACGTACAATGAGAGACTGTGTTAGTTAGGATTATATTCCTTGGAGTTTAGAAGAATGAGGGGGATCTCATAGAAGCATATAAATTTCTAACAGGACTAGACTGGGTAAATGCAGTAAGGGTGTTCCTGATGGTGGGGAAATCCAGAATCCGGGGGTCCCAGTCTAATGATAGGGGGCATCCAATTCTTTACTCAGAGAGTTGTAAGGGAATGGAACGCTTTTCCTGCAACGTTAGTAGATTCGCCAACTTTAAGTACATTTACGTCATCGTTGGACAAGCATATGGACGTACATGGAATAGATGGGCTTCAGATTGGTATGACAGGTCGGCACAACATCGAGGGCCGAAGGGCCTGTACTGTGCTGTAATGTTCTATGTTCTATGTTCGGTGCCCTGTTCCTGCTTTCTCCCCCATTCCCTTCAGCCCTGACAATGTGTGTGCCTAACGCCTCGGAAACAATGCTTTGGCCCCAACTGCTTGCTGTGTTATAGAATTCCACAGGCTCCCCACTCTTTGGGAGAAGACATTTCTCCTCAACTCAGTCCTAAATGGCTCCCCTGCATCCCTAGGCTGTGCGACAGGAGGCTGTGTTGGCGGAAGAAATGGATAGTGGAAAGCCAGAGACCAGAGTGATGTAAAAGAGCAGGAACAGGCCATTCAGCCCATCACGCCAGTCCTGCCATTCAACAGGTTCATGGCTGAATCATCACATCAACAGCCTTTTAGCTACACTGTCCTTATGATCCTGCATGCTGCTGTTAGTCAGAAATCTGTCAATCTCTCTACCTTAACCCACACTCAAAGGCTGAGCTTCCACAGTGCTATGTGGTAGCAAATTCTGAAAGTTCACAACTCTGAACAAAATAATCTATTCTCATCTCTGTACCAAGTGGCGTCCCCTTATTTTAAAATTTGTTCCTCATCGTTCTAGACTCCCCAGTGAGGTGAAACATTTTACCTGCACCTACCCTGATGTCCCTTTAAGTATTCGGGGAGATCGCCTCTCATTCTTTGTGTAGAGAATACAGGCTCAGTTTGCCCAGTCTCTCTCTGTAGAACAGTCTAGTTACTTGGGCCTCAATGCTGATTCTTGTTCTTAGCCTGTTGTTTCTGTTAGCTTGGGTCTGAAAGACAGGGAGATTGGAGAATCCTTGCACACTTTGTAAAAATTTTGTGACAACTCTGGGAACAGTGGGGAATTTTTTTATTCATTCCTGTGATATAGGCATCATTGGCTAGATCAGCATTTATTGCCTGCCCCTAGTAGCCCTTGGGAAGGTGGTGGCGAGCTGCCTTCTTGAACTGCTGCTGCCCATGTGCTGTGGATAGACCCAGAACTTCCTTGGGGAGTGAGTTTGAGGATTTTGATCCAGTGACAATGAAGGAACATCGATATATTTCCAAATCAGGTTGGTGAGTCGCCTGCAGGGGGTGTTCTTATGTATCTGCTCCCCTTATCCTTTTAGATGGAAGTGGTTATGGGTTTGGAAGGTCTAAGGATCTTTGGTGAATTTCTGCAGGGCATCTTGTAGATGGTACACACTGCTGCTACTGAGCGTCGGTGGTGGAGGGAGTGGGATGTTTGTGGATGTGGTGCCAATCAAGTGGCTGCTTTGTCCTGGATGGTGTCGAGCTTCTTGAGTGTTGTTGGGGCTGTATTCATCCAGGCAAGTGGAGAGTATTCCATCGCACTCCTGACTTGTTCCTTGTAGATGGTGGGACAGGCTTTGGGGAGTCAGGAAGTGAGTTACTTGCCGCAGTATTCCCAGCTTCTGACCTGTTCTTATAGCCACAATATTTAGCTGGTGAGCCCAGTTTAATTACAGGCCAATGGCAACATTCAGGATGTGGGGGATTCGGTGATGGTAACACCATTGAATGTCAAATGATGGTTGTTAACTTGTTGTAGTTGGTCATTGCATGGCACTGCTCTGGTGGCAAGTAACATTGGAACTTGTTCCTCTCAGCCTGGATATTGTCCAGATCTTACTGCGTTTGAACGCAGGCTACTTCAGAATCTGAGCAGCTTTGAGTGATGCTGAACATCGTGCAGTCATCAGTGAACATCCCCACATCTGACCCGATGATGGAGGGAAGGTCATTAGTGAAGGAGCTGAAGTTGGTTGGGTCATGAGTTGATTTCCAGCGAGTCATGACATCGTAAAAGCAAAATTCTGTGGGAGCCTGAAAACAGAAAATGCTGGAAAAACTCAGCAGATCTGGCAGAAACAGAAGCAATGTTTTGAGTTCGGTGTGACATTCATTTAGTTGATTTCCAATTGCCCTCGGAAGTATCTGAGGTGATCACTCAATTTTAGGGAAGCTAAGGATGGGCAAAAAAAATTGAACTGATGCTCACAACCCATGAAAAAAGAGTAAAAATCCCACCTTTTTACCTTTAATCCCTTTTAGCAGTTCACCATTTTGGCTGGATTTCTATGACCATGAGAAATAGGAACAGGAAGAGGCCATTCAGCCCCTCAATCCTGCTGCACCATTGAATAGGCTCATTGGCTGATCCGCCATTCCTCGCATCCACTTTCCTGCCTCTTCCCATTGCTTTTGATTCCCCGACTGATCAAGAATCTGTCTCAGCCTTAAATGTACACAGGGAGTCTGCCCCCACAGCTCTCTGTGACAAGGAGTTCCAAAGACACACAACCCTCTGAGAGAACAAATCCCGCCTCATCTCAGTCTTAAATTGTCTTTATACTGAGACTGCAGCCTCTGGTCCTAGACTCTCCCATGAGGGGAACCGTCTCTCAGCATTTACCCTCTCAAACCCCTTATGAATCCTGGATGTTTCAATGTGATCCCCTCTCATTCTTCTAAACTCCAGTGAGTAGAGTCCCAACCTGTTTAGCCTTTGCTGTGAGACAATCCCTCCCTACCAGGGATCATCCCAGTGAACATTCTCTGAACTGCCTCCAATAAAATGATATCATTCCTTAAACAAGGGGAACCAAACTGCTCACAGTGCTCCAGATGTGGTCTCCCCAGCACCTTGTACAGTTGCAGTGAGACTTCCATAGTCTCGCACTCAAAATAAGGACCAACATTCCATGACCCTTCCTAATCACCTGCTGCCCCTGTGTGTTTCATATATAAGTCCCCCTGAGTCCGTTTGTATTGCAGCTTTCTGCAGTTTCTTGTTCCAGTTTGGGCATTATTTTGCTGTCTTGCAGTTACTGCTGGTCTCTTCATTCATCCTCTTATGGGTGTAGGTTAAGCAGATGGGCTGTTGAAAAGATGTTGAGGTGAGCCTGGCCAGTTCTTCATCCATCAGGTAGAGGTCATGGTTTGTCTTCATATGTTATCCCAGCTCCCTCGGTGTTGGTTCAGGGACTAACCCTTGCCTTACCCTCCTCTACTGAGGTGAGGACATGTTAAAGTTGTTCAACTCTATATTTGCGCTAGTCAGTGTGAAAGTGCCCACCATCTGAGGGGCCAGGAGCTAGACCTCCCCACCCCATTGCCAGCCCGATTACTGCAATGCAGCACAATGCCCTATAACCTGGGGCACGGGGAGCTGTGAAGTGAGGCAGCCCCAGACATTGGTGCCTGAGGGAAGATGAGATCCCAATGTCAGGGCACATTCATGGGCACCACACAGGGCACAGCTCAGTCAGGAAGCAGTGGGGTGAGGGCAGTTTCTCAGGCTGGCACTCACAGGGCTGGACTGAGGGAGTGCAGTCCTACCAGAGGAGCTGCTCTTCAGACCAGATGTCAGACGCTGCCCTGTCAGGCCACAGTAAATATCTTGGTCAACATCACAAAACATAGATCATCTGGGATAACAGGAACCGCAGATGCTGGACAAACTGAGATAACAAGGTGTGGAGCTGGATGAACACAGCAGGCCAAAAGGCTTCGCAGTGGAGTTAAAATTGTTTCAGAGATAAGAGGCTTCGATGAAGGATCTTGGCCTGAAAAGTCAGCTTTCCTGCTCCTAAGATGCTGTTTGGCCTGCTGTGTTCCTCCAGCTCCACGCCTTGTTATACATCATCTGGTCCTGATCAGGTTGTTGTTTTGGGAGCTTGTTCTGCACATAATAGGCTTTCCCACACGACCACAGCAACTGCACCTCAGAAATACCCCGCCCATCGGCTGCAAGTCACTTCCAGATGTCTGGTTGCCATGAAAGGCGCTACAGAAATGCAAGCCTTTCTTTCTTTGCTTTGGCTCCAACAGTGAGTTTGCTCTGGAAGCTGCCTGGTTGTGGGATTTGCTGAGCGGGTGGTGGGCGTTGGGGGTGAAGGATTCTACAGGAATGTCTGTCCATTTCCAGTCCAGAAGGTTTCCTTAATGAACGAGACCATCACAGAAGTGAATAAATTGAGAAAACGCTGGCAAGAGAGGGGCTATTAGCCCTCAAGAATTAGACACCAGGGTGAAGTTGCCAAGCAAATTAGTATCAAGCCTGCTTATGAGTTTGAATTTACATAAAACCTGTTCCATTCCCTATTCCCTCCCAGTACAACCTGACAGCTCTTAACTCTGACTGTGTCTAATGGGTTTTGACATCTTAATTTGATGCCATATTCCAATTTACCCATGAGCCACAGACTCAGCCAATAGCTCAGACACAATCTGTCTCTCATTATTTAATCGCCGTGTGTAACCCATTGAGAGGGGAGAGAGAGAGAGAGAGAGCTGAATCCCTTCGAAGCCGTGAAAGCAACGCAGCGCATTAGGAGCCAGTTTGACAGGGAAAGGATAAGGCAGTCATTCTTCTGGCAGGAGCTGGTAGGAAGGCTCTCGGCCCGAAACGTCAGCTTTCCTGCTCCTCTGATGCTGCCTGGCCTGCTGTGTTCATCCAGCTCTACACCTTGTTATCGCTCATTTTTCTAGCAAGTTGGCTTTCAGGGGCCTGGGTTGGTGTACTGTAACGGTTTTAGTATTCCAGAGACCAAGCTAATGCGGTTGACCCATGGCATCCAATCCTGCCATGGCTTCAGTTGAGACGTAAATCTGTTGAAAAAATGAGGACCTAAAAGCTAGACTCAATGATGGTGACCATCGCCGATTGTTGGAAAAGCCCAGCTGCTTCACTCATCTCCTTTCGGGGAGGAACTCTTCCATTCTTACCTGGTCAGACCTATATGTCAGAAGTCATGCGACACCAGGTTATAGTTCAGCAGGTTTATTTGAAATCACAAGCTTTCACAAACACTGTTTTGGGTCCAGTGACAGTTCTGCTGAGATTTTCCGGCAATTTCTGCATTTGCTTTTGGAACTCAATACGTGACGAAGGAGAAGCACTGCGAAAGCTTGTGATTTCAAATAAACCTGTTGGACTAAAGCCTGGTGTTGTGTGATTTCTGACATTGCTGAGCAAGGTGAGGGCCCATGGTGTTCGAGGTGAGCTACTGGCTTGGATTGATGATTGGCTGTCTGACAGAAGGCAGAGAGTTGGGATAAAAGGCTCTTTCTCGGAATGGCAACCGGTGACAAGTGGCCTCCCGCAGGGTTCAGTGTTGGGGCCACAACTGTTCACCTTATATATTAATGATCTGGATAAAGGGACTGGGTGCATTCTGGCAAAGTTTGCCGATGATACGAAGACAGGTGGACAGGCAGGTCGTACTGAGGGGGTGGGGGGTGGGGGGTGGGGGGGTGGGGGGGAGCTGCAGAAAGATTTAGACAGTTTAGGAGAGTGGTCCAGGAAATGGCTGATGAAATTCAATGTGAGTAAATGTGAGGTTTTGCACTTTGGAAAAAAGAATACAGGCATGGACTATTTTCTAAATGGTGAGAAAATTCACAAAGCAGAAGTACAAAGGGATCTGGGAGTGTTGGTCCAGGATTCTCTAGAGGTTAACTTGCAGGTAGAGTCCGTAATTAAGAAAGCGAATGTAATGTTGTCGTTTATCTCAAGAGGGTTGGAATATAAAAGCAGCGATGTGCTTCTGAGGCTTTATAAAGCTCTAGTTAGGCCCCATTTAGAATACTGTGTCCAATTTTGGGCCCCACGTCTCAGGAAGGACATACTAGCCCTGAAGCATGTCCAGCGGAGATTCACACGGATGATCCCTGGAATGGTAGGTTTAGCATATGATGAACGGCTAAGGAACCTGGGATTGTACTCATTAGAGTTTAGAAGGTTGAGGGGAGATCTAATAGAAACTTACAAGATAATGTATGGTTGAGAAGGGGTGGACGTTAGGAAGTTGTTTCTGTTAGGCGGGGAGACTAGGACCCGTGGGCACAGCCTTAGAATTAGAGGGGGTAAATTTAAAACTGAAATGAGATGACATTTCTTCACTCAGAGAGTGGTGGGCTTGTGGAATTCATTGCTGCAGAGTGCAGCGGAGGCCGGGACGTTGGATGCGTTCAAGGCAGAGATCGACAAATTCTTGATCTCAAAAGGAATCAAGGGCTACGGGGAGAGTGCAGGGAAGTGGAGTTGAAATGCCCATCAGCCATGATTTAAATAGCGGAGTGGACTTGATGGGCCAAATGGCCTTATTTCCACTCCTATATCTTATAGTCTTATTGTCCACCCCAGTCCAACACCAGCACTTCCACATCATGGCCCATATAGGTGATGCCCTAGTGGTATTATTGCTAGTCTGTTAATCCAGAAACTCAGATAATGTTCGGAGGAATCCCGCCACGGCAGCTGGTGGAGTGTGATTTCAATGAAGAAGACAAAACCTGGAATTAAGTATCTACTGATAACCATGACATTAATGCCGATTGTCAGGAAAAACCCATTTGGTTCACTAATCCCCTTCAGGGAAAGAAATATGCCCCCCTCACGTGGTCTGGCCTACATGTGACTCCAGACACACAGCAATGTGATTGACTCTCAATTGCTCTCTGAAATGGCCCAGCCAGCCACTCAATTGTACCAATCAGTACAAAGTCTCAAAGAAATGAAACCGGATGGATAACGTGGCATTGACCTGGGCACGGAAAAAGGTAACAGCGGAAACAGCCCCGCCGAACCTGCAAAGTCCGCCTCTCTAACATCTGGGGTTTAGTGCCAATATTGGGAGAGCTGTCTCAGCCTGGCACAGTTGAGGCGCTGTGGGCCATCAACAGCAGCAGAATTGTACTCCAGCACAATCTGTAACCTCATGGCCAGGCATCTTGCCCACTCAACCATTGCCATCAAGCCAGGGGATCAACCCTGGTTCAATGGAGAATACAGGAGGGTGTGCCAGGGGCAGCACAAGGCTTACCTGAAGATGAGGTATCAACCTGGTGAAGCCACCAAATAGGACTACTTGCACACCAAACAACAAAAGCAGCAAGTGATACTTATCAATCCCACAACCAACGGATCAGATCTAAGCTCTGCAGTTCTGCTACGTCCAGCCATGAATGGTGGTGGACAATTAAACCACTCACTGGAGGAGGAGGCTTCACAAATATCCTCATCCTCAATAATGGAAGAGCCCAGTGCATCAGTGCAAAAGATAAGGCTGAAGCAGTCACAGCAATCTTCGGCCAAAAGTGCCGAGTGGATGATCCATCTCGACCTCCTCCAGTGGTCCCCAGCTTCACAGATACCAGTCTTCAGCCAATTCGATTCACTCCACGGGATATCAAAAAAATGGTTGGAGACACTGGATACTGCAAAGGCTGAGGGCCCTGACAACATTCCGGCAACAGTACTGAAGACTTGTGCTCCAGAACTTGCCGCTCCCCGAGCCAAGCTGTTCCAGTAGGTACAACACTGGTATTCTCACCGACAATGTGGAAAATTGTCCAGGTATGTCCCATACACAAAAAGCAGGATAAATCCAACCCAGCTAATTACCGCCATATCAGTCCCCTCTTGATCATCAGTAAAGTGTTGGAAGGTGTCACTAACAGAGCTATCAAGCAGCTCCTGCTCAGCAATAACATGCTCAGTGATGCCCAGTTTGGGTTCAGCCAGGGCCACTCAGCTCCTGACCTCATTACAGCCTTGGTTCCAATGTGGACAATAGAGCTGAATTCCAGTGGGTGAGGTGAGAGTGACAGCCCTTGTGTCAAGGCTGCATTCAACTAAGTGTGTCATCAAGGAGTCCGAGACAAACTGAATCAGTGGGTATCGGGGGGATAATGCCCTGATGGTTGGAGTCATACCCTGACACATAGGAAGATGGTCGTGTTTGTTGAAGGTCAATCATCTCAGCTCCAGGGCATCTCTGCAGGAATTTCTCAGGATAGTGTCCTCTGCTCAACCACCTTCAGCTGCTTCATCAATGACCTTCCCTCCATCATAAGGTCAGAAGTGGGATGTTTGCCGAGTTTGCACAATATTCAGCACCATTCGTGACTCCTCGGATACTGAAGCAGTCCATGTTCAAATGCAACAAGATCTGGACAATATCCAGGCTTGGGCTGACAAGTGGGAAGTGGCATTCGTGCCACACAAATGCCAGGCTGTGACCATCACCAATAAGACTCAATCCAACAACTGCTCCTTGACATTCAATACTGTTACCATCACTGAACCCCCCACTATCAACATCCTGGGGGTTACCATTGACCAGAAACTCAACTGGACTCACCACATAAACACAGTGACTACAAGAACAGGTCAGAGTCCAGGAATACTGTGGTGAATAACTCCCCTCCTGACTCCCCAAAACCTGTCCATCATCTACAAGGTGCAAGGCAGGAGTGGGATGGAATACTCCCCACTTGCCTGGATGGGTGCAGCCCCAACAACACTCAAGAAACTTGACACCATCCAGGACAAAGCAGCCGCTTGATTGGCACCACATCCACAAACATCCCACTCCCTCCACCACTGATACTCAGCCACAGCAGTGGGTACTGTCTACAAGATGCACTGCAGAAATTCACCAAAGATCCTCAGACAGCACCTTCCAAACCCCACGATGACCTCCATCTAGAAGGACAAGGGCAGCATGTTCATGGGAACACCAGCCCCCTGCAAGTTCCCCTCCAAGTCATTCACCGTCCTGACTTGGAAATATATCTCCGTTCCTTTATTGTTCCTGGGTCTAAACCCCGGAACCCGCTCCCTAAGTGAGTTCTGGGTCAACCCACAGCAAGTGGACTGCAGCGACTCAAGAAAGCAGCTCACCCCCACCTTCTCGAAGGCAACTGGGGACGGACAAAATATGCTGGGCTCAGCCAGTGATGCCCACAAATAATTACGACAAAAAAAGTGACTCCAGGCCCACAGTAATGTGGTTGAGTATTAACTGCCCTCTGAAATGGAATAGAGAGCCTTGCAGTTCAAAAGTAGTTAAAGATGGACAATGAAAGCTGGCAGTGATGCCCACACTCCCTTGAAAGGAGGAAAATTAAATGCCGCAATGCCACATCTGGAATCTGTTGGTGAGCTGTGGTCTCGGTAATATACCTGAGTCAGAATGCAGGACAATACTCGTCCGCACCATAGTTGTTGTGTAACTGTACTGGGTGATCTAGGCTATACCAGCGACCCTTCTAGGCCCGAAACGTCAGCCTTCCTGCTCCTAAGATGCTGCTTGGCCTGCTGTGTTCATCCAACTCCACACCTTGTTACCTTGGGTGATCTAGGCTGGTGGCTAGCGGAAGACTATAAAAGCAGGGAACAGGAGCAGGCCATTCGGCCCCTCAAGCCTGCTCCACCATTCAGTGAGATCATGGCTGATCTGACATTCCTCACATCCGCTTTCCGGCCCGCTCCCTGTAATCCTTGATTCCCTGACTGACTGAGAAAAGAACTTTGACAGTGATCCAGTAATTGTTCATGAGCAGCCACAGTTTGAGACACTCTGCAGTTTATCCATGAAACTCCGAATGATTAGAAGGGTAGCCATGTTCGGACAGCATCTTCTGTCCCGTCAGACAGCCCCTGAGTACTGCAGAGTCATTTCCCGCGTGTACTGGGCTGTCGTCAGCACTTGCTGTCGATGTGTCAGGACCTTTTCAGAGAGGGACAAGGATACAAGTGCAAAAAGTTAGTTAGCAGGTGCAGCAGGTAATTGAAAAGGCAAATGGAATTTTGTCCTTCATTGCCAGAGGGATAGAGTTTAAAAGCAGGGAGGTTACACTGCAGCTGTACAGGGTGCTGGTGAGGCCAGACCTGGGGTACTATGTACAGTTTTGGTCTCCTTACTCGATAAAGGATGGACCGGCACTGGAGGGGGTGCAGAGGAGATTCAGGAGCTGAGAGGGTTGGCTTATGAGGTGAGATTGAGTGGACTGGGATCATATACATTGGAATTTAGAAAAATGAGGGGGCGGGGATCCGTATGGAAACATACAAAATCATGAAGGGAATAGATAAGATAGAAGCAGGGAGGTTGTAGTGAAACTAGGACTAGGGGTCACAGCCTCACAATAACAGGGGAGCAGATGTAGGACTGAGTTGAGGAGGAACCTCTTCACCCAAAGGGTTGTGAATGTGTGGAATTCGCTGCCCAGCGAAACAGTCGAGGCTGCCTTGTTAAATGTTTTTTACGGCAAAGGTAGATTTTTGGACAGTAAAGGAATTAAAGTGATGGTGAGTGGGCGGGAAAGTGGAGCTGAGTTCATGAAAAGATGAGCCATGATCTTGTGGAATGGCGGAGGAGGCCCGACTCCTGCTCCTATTTCTGATGTTCTCATGAAAAGATGATTGAAGGTTAATTTTGTCTTGGAGTTTGGCGAGAACCCCTTTCTTCAACGTAATGTCCAAGTGAAGTCTGCCAGACATCCAAGAAGATAGAGAGCTCTGGCCAAACAAAGGAGTCAGGACTGATCTGACAGTGTGTGTGCCAGTGCACCTCTCCCTCAGTGAGGCACCGGGAAAGGCCAAGCCTGAGATCTGAGGTAGGGCTCATGCACTGGGACTCAGAGTGCAGAGAGCTTGCTCCTGTGCCCCTCGGACTCAATCAAACAACACAAGGTCAGGTCAGCTTCTGTGGACTGACATTGATTTGCTGTGTACAAGCATGTCACACATAATGATAGACAGTGAAATGCTCAGATTTGTTGCATTCAGTTTTGTTTCGCTACATGACAGGAAGAATGTGGAGGCTTTAGAGAGGGCGCAGAAGAGGTTCATCAGGCTGCTGCCTGGATTACAGGGTATGAGCGATAAGGAGAGGCTGGAAAAACTCCAGGTTGTTTTCTCTGGAACTGCAGAGGCTGAGGAGAGACTAGATTAAAGTCTATAAAATGATGAGAGGCATCGATAGGGTTGATGGTCAGAATCTTTTCTCCCCAGAGTTGAAATGTCTAAAATTAGGAGGGGTGTGCGTTAAAGGTGAGAGGGGTGATGTTCAAAGGGGATGTGAAGGGCAGGTTTTTTTTACACAGGGAGTGGTAGGAGCACGGAAAGCACTGCCAGGGGGTGGTGGTGGAGGCAGATACGAGAGGGGTATTTAAGGGACTTTTAGATAAGTACATGAACATGCAAGGAGTGGAGGGATATGGACCAAGGGCAGGCAGAAGGGATTAGTTTAATTTGGTATCACGCTCAGCACAACATTGTGGCCCCATTCCTGTGCTGTGCTGTTCTATGTTCTATCCTACCCCAGGGGAAAGCGAGGAAGTGTCAGGTTCTCTGCTTCTTGCCTGCTGTTGTGATGTGCTAACAGAGCAGCATCTCTTCACCTTTAGCAGAGTTGGTGGCGTACATTGCTGAGCTGTGAACAGAACCGGAGCTGGCACAATCCTCCAACGACCTTTCTGTCAATGTTCAGCCTCAGCAATCCTCTGGTATGGATTTTTGAGCGAGCGTGGCAGAGATTGGTCAGAATGGCTGTGGGGAAGTGGGAGTGAAGTGATGAGGGTGGGTTGGAGAGGCTGGGACAGTGCTCCTTGGAGAGAAGGAGATGCTGGGGAGATTGTACAGTGCTATGCAATCTCAGCGGCTGACTGGACAAGTGTTGGGGACACGGATTTCAGATGCGAAGATACCCAGGTGCTGACTTGAGAGAGATTTTAAATGCAGTCTTGACCTGGAACATGCAACTTAGGAGAGAGTTGAAAGCAGAGATGAATGAATTACCTCAAAAGGATGAGAAATTGAGGGAACTTAGGAGCAAGAGTACACCATTTAGCCCCTTGAGATCCTGGTCCACCATTCAGTGAGATTGATGGCTGATGTGTGGCCTAACTCCACATCCCTGCCTTTAACCCCAATCCCACAACGCCATTGCTTAACAACAAAATAGATCTGGTTCTCAGACTTAAAATTAACAACTGACCCAGGAAAATAAACCCACTGAATTCAGGGTGATTGAGTGAGGTGAATGGGACTGACTGAATCATTCTGCAGAGGGTTAGCATGGAAACTGTGGGCTGAATGGCCACTTTCTGTTTTGCAGTAACGTTGTAGAGTGTTCTTGAGGGTGAGGTGGTGGGGAGGGGTGTGTTCAAATGGGTGGGCAGAGCCAGAGAAATGGGGAGAGTGTAGACGGGGCTGCGGGAGGAAGCCTAAATGGACTGAGCTCACTATCTACAGAGCTTCCTTCGAGCAATGTCGGGACTATTTTTTTTAAGAAAGGTTTTCCCCTCTCCGCTACACACTGTCTTACTATTGCATCTTGATCGTCATTGACCTTCTGAGGACGTCACATCCAGCCTGCCCACCCCCGCAGGTGTTAGAGTATCTCACAGGGACTGAGTGAGAATCTCAGCAAATTCTGTCATACTGGAGAAACGTAGACAGAGGGGGAGAGAGAGAGAGAGAGTGTTATCAGAGACTGATTCATGGTAGAGTTATGATGTGGAGTTAAACACAGCTGTGACGTAATTAATAGCAAGCCCGTTGTCATGGAAACCCATCAAAAAGCATTGAATGCCACAAATAAACATCTTATTTCAATGTTCTTCAAGCCATAATAACAAATTGAAGCTGAAATAATTGTTGCACATCTCTCACGTTATAGTATACTGCAGGGAAATGTTGAAACAGCTGTACCTGTTCACAGGACCAGGCAAATCAGAAATCAAACATCAGCCCAGCAAGAGGGAGATAGAGGGAGAGGCGAAGTGGTGATTTTGCTGGGACGTGGACAATGGTGCCCTCTCCCTCTGCACTGACCCTTTGACAGTGCCCTCTCCCTCAGCACTGACCCTGCGACAGTGCCCGCTCCCTCAGCACTGACCCTCCGACAGCACCCACTCCCTCAGCACTGACCCTCCGACAGTGCGACACTCCCTCAGCATTGACCCTCCGACAGTGCGGCGCTCCCTCAGCACTGACCCTCCGACAGCGCCCACTCCCTCAGCACTGACCCTCCGACTGCGCCCACTCCCTCAGCACTGACCCTCCGACAGCACCCACTCCCTCAGCACTGACCCTCCGACAGCGCCCACTCTCTCAGCACTGACCCTCCGACTGCGCCCACTCCCTCAGCACTGACCCTCCGACAGTGCGGCACTCCCTCAGCACTGACCCTCCGACAGTGCGGTGCTCCCTCAGCACTGACCCTCCCACAGTGCGGCGCTCCCTCAGCACTGACCCTCCAACTGTGCCCACTCCCTCAGCACTGACCCTCCGACAGTGCCCCCTCCCTCAGCACTGACCCTCCGACAGTGCGGCGCGCCCTCAGCACTGACCCTCCAACAGTCCGGTCCTCCCTCAGACCTGGTGAATAAATGTGTGGGAAGAGGGACTGGTGACACAAGCCTGTCAATATCTAATTCCAGGCCTGTTCAATCAACACAGTGTGGGGCTGGAGGAACAAAGCAGCTCGGGCAGTAGCAGATGAGCAGAGAAATTGGCATTTTGGGCCTGGACCTTTCAACAACGAAAGGGTGACTTTCCTGCTCCTCTGATGCTGCCCGACCTGCTGTGTTCCTCCAACTGTACACAGTGTTATCTCTGACTCCAGCATCTGCAGTTCTCACTGTCTCTGGGGCTGTACAATGATGTGAATTGTCTGGAGACAATTCTGGCTGATGTCCTGATGAAATTATTAATCTTCGGGGGTGCCTTTGACCCCTTTTGTGGGGCAAACAAATTGTTGGCATCTGCCACTTGGGCGTCGGGCGTTTGGGTTTAATACGTGCTTTGAGGCCCCTGTTGGCTTTGTTCTCCTGTTTGAGCATTTCGTGACTTCTGATACCATTTCTCAATATTCTAGAGCAGTCCAGCCCCAATCATGGGGGTAGAGGATAAGACAAATGAACCCAGTCAGGAGAATGAGACAAAGAACGTCAGTGGCCGGAGGATGTGTCTAACCTCTTGCCGCGTCAAACACAAGAAAGGTTCAGTGGAGTACGGGTGTGACAAGAGCAGTGCATTCTGCTGCAAATGTAGCTGCGATGCTACCGAGGCAGGAATCAGAGAGATGGATAAGTTCAGGAGACCGTTAGACGGAAGGCAGTCTGTCAAACAGAAGAGCAATGAGTGCACCAAATCAGCTTTGTCTCCTTTCTCGGTTCACGAGGTGAGGTCTTGAAGGGCTTAGTTGGTTCATTGGGTAAGGGGCTATGTGGGGGTGGGGGCCCAGGGGTCGGTGGTGGGGAGGTTGGAGTGGGTGCCCTGTCCTGAACTTGGATTATCTGCCCCATAGTGTTACGTTGCTCGCTGAAGGAGAGCTGCTGGTGTAACGGTGCGGCCACTATGCTTGCACTCCAGTGTCACTGACTAAGGCCCTGGGGACCAGTGGTTCGAATCCACCGCAGCAGATGGCAAAATGTAAAAAAAATTGGTTTAACGTGACCTTGAGACATAAAGGCAGGATTAGGCCATTCGGCCCATCATTCGATCATGGCTAATGTGTTACTCAAGCCCTGCCCTCTCCCTGTAACCCTGGATTCCCTCACTAATCAGGAACCTATCTATCTCTGTCTCAAATACACTCAGTGACTCACCCTCCACAGACCTCTGAGGCAATGGGCTCCACAGATTCACCTCCCCCCACCCCGCCTGACGAAATTCTTCCTCACCTCAGTTCGAAAGGATCATCCCCTCACTCTGAGGCTGTGGCCTCAGGTCTTAGTCTCTTTCACTCATTGGAGCATCTTTTCCATGCCCACTCTATTCGGGCCTCTCAGTATTCTGTAAGTTTCAGTCAGAACCCCACTCATCTTTTGGATTCCATTGATGACAGACCAGAGTCAAGATTCTACTGATGAACATGAACTCATTGTCGATTGTCAGAAAAACCCATCTGGTTCACAATGTCCCTCAGGGAAAAGAAATCTGTCACGCTTACCATGTCTGGCCTCCATGTGACTCCAGACCCACGGCAATGTGATTGACACTCGGTTGCCCTCTGTAATGCCCACTCACTGGTGTCAATAGCTTTGGAGTCTCAAAGAAATGAAACTCGGCTGACAATCCAGTGTTGACCTGGGCACCAGAAAAGACAACGGCAGAAACAGCCCTGTCAACCGTGCAGAGCCCTCCTCACTAACATCTGGGGGTTAGTGCCAACATTGGGAGAGCGGTCTCACAGACTGGTCAAGAAACGGCCTGGCACAGTCATACTCACAGAATCATACCTTACAGACACTGTCCCAGACACCACCGTCACCATCCCTGGATATATCCTGTCCCACTAGCAGGACAGACCCAGCAGAGGGGGTGGCACAGTGGGATACAGTCGGGATGGAGTTGCTCTGGGAGTCCTCAATATTGACTCTGGACCAATGAAGTCTCTTGGCGTCAAGTTAAACATGAGCAAGGATTACCACATGCCGTCCTCCCTCAGCTGATGAACCAGTCTCTCCTCAATGTTGAACAACACTTAGAGGAAGCACTGAGGATGGCAAGGGCACAAAATGTACTCTGGGTGGGGGATTTCAATGTCCACCGCCGAGAGTAGCTCGGTAGCAGTGCTACTGATTGAGCTAGTCGGGTCCTAAAGGACAAAGCTCCTAGACTGGGTCTGCAGCAGGTGGTGAGGGAACCAACAAGAGGGGAAAACATACTCGGCCTCATCCTTATTAATCTGCTGGCTGCAGATGCGTCTGTTCATGACAGTGTCAGCAAGAGTGACCTTCACACAGTCCTTGTGGAGACGAAGCCCCACCTTCACACTGAGAGCAACCTCCATCGTGTTGTGTGGCACTATCCCCTTGCTAAATGGGACAGGCTTTGCACAGAGCGAGCAACTCAAGACGGGGCATCCATGAGGCACTGTGGGCCATCAACAGCAGCAGAATTGTACTCCAGCACAATCTGTAACCTCATGGCCCGGTGTATCCCTCACTCAATCATTACCATCAAGCCAGGGGATCCACCCTGGAGAATATAGGAGGATATTACAGGGGCAGCACCAGGCTTACCTGAAGATGAGGTATTAACCTGGTGAACTTACCAAACAGGACTATTTGCAAAAGCAGCAAGTGATGGACAGAGCTTATCAATCCCACAACCAACGGATCAGATCTAAGCTCTGCAGTCCTGCCACATCCAGCCGTGAATGGTGGTGGACAATTAAACCACTCACTGGAGGAGGAGGCTCCACAAATATCCCCATCCTCAATGATGGAAGTGCCCAGTGCATCAGTGCAAAAGATAAAGCTGAAGCATTCACAACAATCTTCAGCCAGAAGTGCTCCAGTGGTCCCCAGTCTTCAGCCAATTTGATTCACTCCATGGGATACCAAGAAATGGTTGGAGACACTGGATACTGCAAAGGCTGCAGGGTCCTGACAATGTTCCGGCAATAGTACTGAAGACTTGTGCTCCAGAACTTGCCGCTCCCCGAGCCAAGCTGTTCTGCCAGGGCCATTCAGCTCCTGATCTCATTACAGCCTTGGTTCAAACATGGACAAAAGTGTTGAATTCCAGAGGTGAGATGAGAGTGACAGCCCTTGATAGCGAGGCTACATTCAACTGAATGTGGCATTAAGGAGTCCTAGCAAAACTGGAATCAATGGGTATCGGGGGAAACCTCTCTGCTTGTTGGATTCATACCTGGCACAAGGAAGATGGTTATGGTTGTTTGAGGTCAGTAATTTCCGCTCCAAGATTTCTGGGCAGGAGTTCCTCGGGCTAGCATGCTCAGCTCAGTCTTCTTCAGCTGCTTCGTAAATGACCTTCCCTCCATCATAAGTTCAGCCTCATTCGCGACTCCTCAGATACTGAAGCAGCCCATATTCAGATGCAACAAGATCTGGACAATTTTCAGACTTGGAATGACAATTAGCAAGTAACATGTGTGCCACAGAAACGCCAAGTTATGACCTTCAACAATAAGAGACAATCTAACTGCCTTCTCTTGTATCATCAATGAATGTCAATCACTGAATCCCCCACAATCAACATCCTGGGTGTTCTCATTGACCAGAAACTCAACTGGACTCACTGCATAAACACAGTGGCTACAAGAACAGGTCAGAAGCTGGGAATACTGCAGCGAGTAACTCACCTCCTGACCCCCCAAAGCCTGTCCCACCATCTACAAGGCACAAGTCAGGAGTGTGATGGAATACTCCCCACTTGCCCTGGATGGGTGCAGCCCCAACAACACTCAAGAAGCTCGACACCATCCAGGACAAAGCAGCCCCCACTTGATTGGCACCACATCCACAAACATCCCACTCCCTCCACCACTGACGCTCAGTAGCAGCAGCGTGTACCACCTACAAGATGCACTGCAGAAATTCACCAAAGACCCTGAGACAGTATCTTCCAAACACAGGACCACTTCCCTCTTGTAGGATAAGGGCAGCAAATACATGAGAACACACGCCCTTTAGGTTCTGCTCCGAGCCACTCCCCATCCTGACTTGGAAATTTATTGCTGTTCCTTCACTGTCACTGGGTCAAAACCCTGGAATTTCCTCCTTGATGGCACTGTGGGTCCACCCACAACAGGTGGATTGCAGTGGTTCAAGAAGGCAGCTCACCACCAGATTGCATTTCGGTGTAATTAGTGAGTGAGCAGACAATAATTACTCCCATAAACGATGCAAATTGATGAGCTATAACCATGCGATTTTTCAGGGTATTGGGTGAGGGTCTAAGCATGAAGTGCTGGGGGCCTTCTCTCTCA
Organism: Stegostoma tigrinum; assembly: GCF_030684315.1. Classification (NCBI taxonomy): domain Eukaryota; kingdom Metazoa; phylum Chordata; class Chondrichthyes; order Orectolobiformes; family Stegostomatidae; genus Stegostoma; species Stegostoma tigrinum. The sequence goes on along the minus strand of NC_081359.1, from coordinate 109,811,266 downwards.
GATGCACACTTGAGTTTCATTGCCTGGGAAGGGCTCTGCACACAGTGTAGTTATGTCGCAGGGCCCAAGCTCCAGACCATTGATTCAGAGGCATGAGTTCAAATCCCACATCACCCTGACCACTGGCAACATAACAGAGAAACATAGAACATAGAACACTACAGTGCAGTACAGGCCCTTCGGCTCTCGATGCTGTGCCGACCTGTGAAACCAATCTGAAGCCCACCTAACCTACACTATTCCATCATCATCCATATGTTTATCCAATGACCATTTAAATGCCCTTAAACTTGGTGAGTCTACTACTGTTGCAGGCAGGGCATTCCACACCCTTACTACTCTCTGAGTAAAGAACCTACCTCTGACTTCTGTCCTATATCTATCACCCCTCAATTTAAAGCTATGTCCCCTTGTGCTGGCCATCACCATCCGAGGAAAAAGGCTCTCACTGTCCACCCTATCTAATCCTCTGATCATCTTGTATGTCTTTATTAGATCATCTCTTCACCTTCTTCTCTCTAATAAAAACAGACCTAAGTCCCTCAGCCTTTCTTCATAGGGCCTGTGCTCCAGACCAGGCAACATCCTGGTAAATGTCCTCTGCACCCTTTCCAAAGCTTCCACATCCTTCCGATAATGCAGCGACCAGAACTGTACGCAATACTCCAAGTGCGGCCGCACCAGAGTTTTGTACAGCTGCAGCGTGACTTCATGAATCCGAAACTCAATCCCTCTACCAATAACAGAGAATCATAGGAAACAGGAGTAGGCCATTCAGCCCTTTGAACGTGCTCCTCCATTCGATGTGGTAATTGTAGATCATCCAACTGAAAACCCTGTTTGTTCATTCTCTGTGTGCCCTGCGATCCCTTTAGCTGCAAGAACTGTATCTAATTCCGTCTTGAAAAAGGTGACACAGAGTCAGCATGGAATTATGAAAGGGAAATCTTATTTAAAATCTACTGGAGAGCAGGTGGTCCTACATACGAGATTAATGTCTAAAGTTAAAGCACGGGGAACTGGGGCTAGTGTTTTGAGAAGGGTAGAAAAATGTTTGACAGACAAATAATGAATAGTAGAAATAAACGGGTCATTTTCTGAAAGCAAGTAGTGATGACTAGTGGGGTACCGCAGGGATCAGTGCTGTGACCCCAGCTATCCACAATATGTATTGATGATTTAGTTGAGGGAACTCAATGTAATATCTCCAAATTTGCAAGGTGACACTGCTGGGTGGGCGGGTGAGCTGTGAGGAGGATGCAGAGATGCTTCATTATGATTTGGACAGGCTGAGTGAGCAAATGCATGGCAAATGAAGTAGAATATGAATAAATGTGATGTAATTCACTTTAGTAGCAAAATCAGGGAGAGGAATTTTATTGGAATGGCTGTAAATTGAGCAAGGGGAATGCGCATTGAGACCTGGTAGATCAGGCACTGAGTGTAAGCACGTGGGTGCAGCAGTTGGTGAAGGAGCCAAATGGTACGTTGGCCTTCATAGTGAGAGGATTCAAGTACAGGAATGTCTTGCTGCAATTGTACAGGGCTTTGGTGAGACCACACCTGGAGTATTGCCTGCAGATTTGCCCTCCTTACCTGAGGAAGGATGTTCTGGTGATGGAGGGACTACAGTGAGGGTTTGCCAGACTGATTCCTGGGATTGCAGGACTCATGTATGAAGAGAGACTGAGTCGGTCAGGGCTATATTCACTGCAGTTCTGAAGAATGGGGTGGGATCTCATAGAAACCTATAATACTGTAACAGGACTAGACAGGGTTACACAGGTAGAATGTTCCTGATAGCCAGGGAGTCCAGAATCAGGGCTCACAGTCTAATGAAACGGGGCAGGCTATTTTGAACAGGGGTAAGGAGTCGGGAGCCTTCCTGGTTTTGTGACCAAGCTGGATAACTTCACACTGATCCACATTATACTCCATGGGCCATGCATTTGCCCATTCACAGCTTGCTTAATCCACACTGCCACATCTCTACAACTTCCTCACAGCTCACCCTCCCACCTGTGTATCCTCTGCAAGCTTGGAGATAGTGCGTTTCATTCCCTTATCAAGATCATTAATATATATTGTGATTAGCTGGAGTCCTGGTACTGTGACATCGCTGTCTGGGGGTCACAGGGGTCGCTGGCTGCCATTCAGAAAAAATACTCGTTCATTTCTGCTCATTGTTTCCTGTCTGCCAATCAGTTTTCTGTCCATCATAATGCATGGACCCCAATCCTATTCACTTTAATTTTATGTTCTAATCTCTAATGTGAAACCTTATCAAATTTCTTCAGTAAGTTCAGATAAACCCCATCCACTGGTTACCCCTTATCAACCCTACTAGTTCCGTCTTCGAAAAATTCAACTTGACTTGTTAAGCAAAGTTTTCATTTTGTAAATTTGTGCTGGCTCTGTCAAATGAGTTAATATAAGACTGGAAGTAGGAAGCTACCATTGGTAACTGTGATTATGCAAGTATTAAGACCTGAATACGATCAGAAATAGGAACAGGAGTAGGCCATTCAGCCCCTCGAGTCTGCTGTACCATTCAATAGGATCATATGATTGTTATAATTCGTATGTACACTCTTCAAAGACAATTTGCTCATCTGTGTTTTGCTCACATTTGCCTAGCTGGAGGATCAATGCCTCACTAATGTTTTGCTGTATACCCTCTTGGGATGTGGGTGTTGCTGGCTGGGCCCAGCATTTATTGCCCGTCCCTAGTTGCCCCCTGGAGAGGGTGGTGGTGAGCTGCCTCCTTGAGGTCCAGCAGTCCAAGTGTTGTAGGTAGATCCATAATGCTCTTGAAGAGGGAATTCCTGGATTTTGACCCAGCAAACACTGAAGGAACGGCGATAAATTTACAAATCAGTGACTACCGTGTACGGGAACTTTCAGGGGGTGCTGTTCCCATGTATTTGCTGTCCTTGTCCTTCAAGAGGGAAGTGGTCATGGGTTTGGAAGATACTGTTTCAGGATCTTTGGTGAATTTCTGCAGTGCATCTTGTAGATAATACACACTGCTGTTACTGAGCGTCAGTGGTGGAGGGAGTGGGATGTTTGTGGATGTGGTGCCAATCAAGCATTTGCTTTATCCTGGATGGTGTCAAGCTTCTTGAGTGTTGTTGGGGCTGCATCCATCCAGGCAAGTGGGGAGTATCCCATCACACTCCTGACTTGTGCCTTGTAGATGGTGGGACAGGCTTTGGGGAGTCAGGAGGTGAGTTACTTGCTGCAGTATTCCTGACCTCTGACCTGCTGTAGTAGCCACAGTGTCTATGTGGTGAGTCCTGTTGAGTGTCTGGTCAATGGTAACTCCCAGGATGTTGATAGTGCGGGATTCGGTGACGGTGACAGTATTGAATGTCATAGAGCAGTTGTTAGATTGCCTCTTATTGGTAATGGGCATAGCCTGGCATTTGTGTGGCATGAATGTTACTTGCCACTTGTCAGCCCAAGCCTGGATATTGCCCGGACCTTGTTGCATTCGAACACGGGCTGTTTCAGTATCTGAGGAGTCATGAACGGTGCTGAACATTGTGCAATCATCGGCGAACATCCCCGTTTCTGACCTTATGATGGAGGGAATGTCATTAATGAGGCAGCTGAAAATGGTTGGACCTAGGACACTACCCTGAGGGACTCCTGCCACTTTGTTGGTTAGGTGCCAGTGTTGTAACTGGACTGGAAGGGCTTAGCTAGAGGAACGACAAGTTCTGCAACACAAGACTTCAGTACTATTGCCAAAATTTTGTCAGGGCCTGTAGCCTTTGCAGTATTCAGTACTTCCTCCAGTGAGTTATTTAATTGTCCACCACCAGTCAGCACTGAATCTGGCAGGACTGCAGACCTTAGATCTGATCCGTTCGTTGTGCAATCACTTAGTTCTGTCTATCACTTGCTGTTTTTGCTCTTTGGCGTGCAAGTTGTCCTGTTTGGTGGCTTCACCAGATTGACACCTCATCGTCAGGTTTGCCTGGTGCTGCCCCTGGCAATGCCCTCCTGCGCTCCCCATTAAACCAGGGTTAATCCCCTGGCTTAATGGTAATGGTTGGGATATGCCGGGCCATGAGTTTGCAGACTGTGCTGGAGTAAAATTCCGCTGATGCTGATAGCCCACAGCGCTGGAATGTGGTAATCAGCAGGACGTTTCCTTGCCCATGTTTATCCTGAAGCCTTGAGACTTCACGGGGTCCAGAGTCAATGTTGAGGACTCCCAGAGAAACTCCCTACGGCTGTATCCCCTTGTGCCACCCCCTCTGCTGGGTCTGTCCTGCTGATCGGACAGGACATATCCTGGGACAGTGATAATGTTATACACAGGGGCGGCACAGTGGCTCAGCGGTTAGCACTGCAGCCTCACAGCACCAGGGACCCGGTTCGATTCCAGCCTCGGGCGACCGTCTGTGCAGAGGCACATTCTTCCTGTGTCTGCGTGGGTCTCCTCCCACAGTCCAAAGGTGTGCAGGTTAGGTGGATTGGCCGTGCTAAGTTGCCCGTAGGGAGGTGTAGATTAGGTGGGTTATAGGGGGATGGGTCTGGGTGGGATGCTCTGAGGTTCAGTGTGGACTTGATGGGCCAAAGGGCCTGTTTCCATACTGTAGGGGTTCTATGATTCTATTCTACATGGAATCATACCTTACAGACAATGTCAGGCTGTTGTTTGACTAGTCTGTGAGCCACTCTCCCAATGTTGGTAGTAACCCCCAGATGTTAGTGAGGAGGACTTTGCGTGGTTGACAGGGCTGTCTTTTCTGACGCCTGAATGTTTCATTTCTTTGTTGAGACTTATCAGTGACTGATGCAACTGAGAGGCTTCCTAAACCATATCAGAGAGCGATTGAGAATTAACTGTAATCAAGAACCGCATATAGGCCAGGTTTCCTTCCTTAAAGGATATTATTGTACGAAATTGGCAATTGACTTCCAGATTTTCTTTTATTGAATTCAAATCTCACCACCTGCCATGGTGGGATTTGAACCCTGGTCCCCACAACAGAGGCTGAGTTTCTGGATTAATAGCCTAACAATCATACCATGAGACCATTGCCTCCCTGAAGTCTCATTGTATTTAGTGTGTGTCAATATGTGTTCAAGAGCAAGCCCGCTTGGAAGGCTGCGACAGAAGGCCCTACAGTGAGAAGGCTAACTGACAGTGTAGCAGTGTGACATTGACTTTGTGTAGCCCTGATTAATAGAATGCTCCAGGCAATGTGCATTCACAAATAAACACCATGAGTCCTTGTCAGAAGCGCCTGGGAGGATGGGAGGTGGATCAATTCCATCAGAGAATCAGTTGATGGCAGACAGCTGAGGCGATAAAACACATCGGAGAGATGACTGTTGCTCGGCAACAAGGCAGCCCCTGCATTAGCGGTCTGAGGCCAAACCCTCTGTTGAGAATAATGTGGGACACTTAATGGGAAGTTCTGCCTTAGGCCTCAACTACTCTCTCAACCCAGTTCCTCATAACCCTCAATATACCAATATATTACAAAACTCCATCTCCCGTCAGTTTTGTTTCCCCTTGTGGGGCGTTCGAGAACGAGAGGCCATAGTTTTAGGATGACGGGTAGCAGATTTAAAACAGAAGTGAGGAGGAAAAGATTCTGTCAAAGGGTCATGTATCTGCGGAATTCACTTGCCCAGAATGAGGTGGACACCAAGATGCTAAATATGTTTAAGGCGCAGTCGATGCATTTTTAATTAGTACTGGGTTAAAGGTTATGGAGAGCTGGTGGGAAAATGGAGCTCAGGCGAAGGTGAGATCAGCCATGATCCTATTGATTTTTCATGGAATCCCTACAGTGTGGAAACAGACCCAACAAGCCTGCACAAACCCCTCGGAGAATCTCACCCATGCCGCAATAACTCAGCTAACCTACACATCCCTGAACACTACGGGCAATTTAGCACAGACAATCCGCCCTAACCTGCGCATCTTTGGATTGTGGGAGGAAACCGAAGCATCCGGAGGAAACCCACGCAGACGCGGGGGGAGAACGTGCAGTGGTAGAGCAGACTCAAGGTGCTGAATGGTCGAATGACCTTGTTACTCCTATTTCCAATTTTTGCCTGTAAAAACGCCCAGTGATCTAGCCTTCGCAACTCTCTAGGGTAGAGCACTCCAGATGTTCACTGCTTCCAAGGGAAGAAATTCCTTCATATCTCAGATTTACATGCCGTCGAATTCTGTAACCATCTTCCCCTGGTCTGGAATTAATGGAAACATCTTCTTGACATCTACCCTTTCAAGCCCCCTCAGAAACTCATGTTTCAATGAAATTCTCCTTCATTCTTCAAAACTCAAAGGAATAAAGGCCTAATCTGTTCTTGATAAAGTCAATTCCTTCATCCCAGTTGTCAGCTGAGTGAATTGGTCATGATCTGCCTCCAGGACCAATATCTCCTGTTTTAAATACTGGGAGCAAAACTGTGCACAGCTCTGCAGACACAGCCTCACCATCATGCTGTACAGTTATCACAAGACTTATCAATTTTTAAAGGGATAATAAAGTTGGGCTGGTTAGCCAGTCAGAAACTGGCAAATGGAATCTAATCCTGAAAAGTGAGAGGTGATGCATTTTTGGGAGGACTAACTAAGCAAGAGGAAGTACACATTGAATAGTAGGATCCATGGATGTGCAGAGGACCAGAGGGACCTTTGCAGGCAGCAGGACAGAGACACGAAGTGATTAGGAAGGAATGTGATATACTTGTCTTTACTAGGCAAGGCATTGTTTACAAGAACATGGAGGTTATGTTGGAGCTGTATATAATGTTCGTTAGGCTGAAGCTGGAGTACTGTTGCTACCAGGATGTTGCCTGGTGTGGAGGGCATTAGCAATGAGGAGAGGTTGGAGAAGCTTGGGTTATTCTCACTGGAACGATGGAGGTTGAGGGGCAACCTGATAGAGGTCTACAAGATTATGAAGGGCATGGACAGAGTGGACAGCCAGAAGCTTTAACCCAGGGTGGAAGGGTCAGTTAGCAGGGGCCATTGGTTTAAGGTGCGAGGGACAGGATTTAAAGGTGATGTATGAGGTAAGTTTTTTTTACACAGAGGGTGGTGGGTGCCTGGGACATGCTGCCGGGGGGAGGTAGTGGAAGCAGATGCTATAGTGACTTTTAAAGGGCATTTTGACAAATACATGAATAGGGTGGGAGTAGAGGGATATGGTCCCCGGAAGGGTAGGGAGTTTTAGTGGTGATGGGCAGCATGTCAGTACAGGCTTGGAGGGCCGAAGGGCCTGTTCCTGTACTGTAATTTTCTTTGTTCTCTGTTCTGGTCACGTCATTATAACAAGGATGTGACTGGACTGGAGGGGGGTGCACAGGAGATTCACCAGCATGTTCTCTAGGATGGAGCAGTTCAAAGGTGAGGAGATGGGCTAAGCTGGGTTTGGCTTCCTTAAATCAAAGAAGTTTGAGTGGGGAAGCTGACTGAGATTTAGGGGAATATTTGAGAAAATGTTTTTCCACACAGACGGCTGTGCTTATCTGGAATTTACTGCCTGAAAGGGCAGGAGAGGTGGGAGCTCTCAAAATATTGAAGTAATATTAAGATGCCTTGAAATGGCATTGCGAACAAGGCAATGGGCAAAGTTCTGGAAAGTGAGACTAGAATTGCTGGTTTGGTGGCTGGTGTGGACATGATAGGCTGCAATTAAAACTCTGACCGTACGACTTTAAACTCCAAACCCGAGTAGTAAACCCACTAATCGAGCTGTTTCAGTACAGTTACTAGCATTACCCAACCATGTGGAAAATCTTCCAAGTATATCCTATACATAAACAACAGGACAAATCCAACCTGGCTAATTACCGCCCCATCAGTCCCCTCTTGATCATCAGTAAAGTGATGGAAGGTGTCAGTAACAGTGCTATTAAGCAGCACCTGCTCAGCAATAACCTGCTCAGTGACGCCCAGTTTGGGTTCCGTCAGGGCCACTCAGCTCCTGACCTCATCACAGCCTTGGTTCAAACATGGACAAAAGAGCTGAATTCCAGAGGTGAGGTGAGTGTGACAGCCCTTGACATCAAGGCTGTATTCAACTAAGTGTGTCATCAAGGGGCCCGAGACAAACCGGAATCAATGGATATCAGGGGACAAACTCTCCAATGGTTGGAGTCATACCCTGACACATACAAAAATAGCCATGGTTGTTGGAGGTCAGTCATCTCAGCTCCAGGGCACCTCTGCAGGAGTTCCTCAGGGTAGTGCCCTAGGCCCAACCATCTTCAGCTGCTTCATCAATGACCTTCCCTCCATCGTAAGGTGAGAAGTGGGGATGTTTGCTGATGATTGCACAATGTTCAGCACCATTTGTGACTTCTCAGATACTGAAGCAGTCCGCGTTCACATGCAACAAGGTCTGGACAATATCCAGGCTTGGGCTGACACGTGGCAAATCACATTCACATCGCACAAATGCCAGGCTATGACCATAAGGGACAATCTAGCTACTGGACAGTATTACAGTTGCAGAAAGGATGTTTGGGGACTCATCAACTGAGGTAGTATGGGCTGAGGTTAGAAACATGAAAGGAGAGGTCACCCTGTTGGGAGTTTTCCATAGGCCTCCGAATAGTTCTAGATATGTAGAGGAAAGGATAGCAAAGATGATTCTCGATAGGAGTGAGAGAGACAGGGTAGTTGTCATGGGGGACTTCAACTTTCCAAATATTGATTGGGAACACTATAGTTCGAGTACTATAGATGGGTCAGTTTTTGTCCAGTGTGTGCAGGAGGGCTTCCTGACACAGTATGTAGACAGGCCAACAAGGGGTGAAGCCACATTAGATTTGGTACTGGGTAATGAGCCCAGCCAGGTGTTAGATTTGGAAGTAGGTGAGCACTTTGGTGATAGCGATCACAATTCTATTACGTTTACTTTAGTGATGGAAAGGGATAGGTGTATACCACTGGGCAAGAGTTATAGCTGGGGGAAAGGCAATTACAATGAGATTAGGCAAGATTTAGGGAGCATAGGATGGGGAAGGAAACTGCAGGGGATGGGCACATTAGAAATGTGGAGCTTATTCAAGGAAAAGCTCCTGTGTGTCCCGATAAGTATGTACCTGTCAGGCAGGGAGGAAGCTGTAGAGCATGGGAGCCGTGGTTTACGAAGGAGGTGGAATCTCTGGTCAAGAGGAAGAAGAAGGCTTATGTTAGGATGAGATGTGAAGGCTCAGTTAGGGCACTTGAGAGCTACGAGGTAGCCAGGAGAGACCTAAAGAGAGAGCTCAGAAGAGCCAGGAGGAGACATGAGAAGTTGTTGGTGGATAGGATCAGGGTAAACCCTAAGGCTTTCTATAGGTATTTAAAGAATAAAAGAATGACGAAAGTAAGATTAGGGCCAATCAAGGATAGTAGTGGTAAGTTGTGTGTGGAGTCAGAGGAGATAGGGGAAGCACTAAATGAATATTTTTCAACAGTATTCACTCTAGAAACCGACAATGTTGTCGAGGAGAATACGGAGATACAGGCTACTAGACTAGGTGGGACTGAGGTTCACAAGGAAGCGGTATTAGAAATCCTTCAGAGTGTGAAAATAGACAAGTCCCCTGGGCCGGATGGGATTTATCCTCGGATCCTCTGGGAAGCCAGGGAGGAGACTGCCGAGCCTTTGGCATTGATCTTTAACTCATCATTGTCTATAGGAATAGTGCCAGATGACTGGAGGATAGCAAATGTGGTTCCCCTGTTCAAGAAGGGGAGTAGAGACAACCCTGGTAACTATAGACCAGTGAGCCTTACCTCAGTTGTTGGTAAAGTGTTGGAAAAGGTTATAAGGGATAGGATTTATAATCATCTAGAAAAGAATAAATTGATTAGGGATAGTCAGCACGGTTTCGTGAAGGGTAGGTCGTGCCTCACAAACCTTATTGAGTTCTTTGAGAAGGTGACCAAACAGGTAGATGAGAGTAAACCGGTTGATGTGGTGTATATGGATTTCAGCAAGGCGTTCGATAAGGTTCCCCACAATAGGCTTTTGTACAAAATGCGGAGGAATGGAATTGTGGGAGATATAGCAGTTTGGATCGGAAATTGGCTTGCTGAAAGAAGACAGAGGGTGGTAGTTGATGGGAAATGTTCATCCTGGAGACCAGTTACTAGTGGTGTACCGCAAGGGTCGGTGTTGGGTCCACTGCTGTTTGCCATTTTTATCAATGACCTGGATGAGGGCGTAGAAGGATGGGCTCGTAAATTTGCAGACGACACTAAGGTCGGTGGAGTTGTGGATAGTGACGAAGGATGCTGTAGGTTGCAGAGAGACATAGATAAGCTGCAGAGCTGGGCTGAGAGGTGGCAAATGGAGTTTAATGCAGACAAGTGTGAGGTGATGCACTTTGGTAGGAGTAACTGGAAGGCAAAGTACTGGGCTAATGGTAAGATTCTTAGCAGTGTAGATGAGCAGAGAGATCTCGGTGTCCATGTACACAGATCCTTGAAAGTTGCCACCCAGGTTGACAGGGCTGTTAAGAAGGCATACAGTGTTTTAGCTTCTATTAATAGAGGGATCGAGTTCCGGAACCAAGAGGTTATGGTGAAGCTGTGCAAAACTCTGGTGTGGCCGCACTTGGAGTATTGTGTACAGTTCTGGTCACCGCATTATAAGAAGGATGTGGAAGCTTCGGAAAGGGTGGAGAGGATATTTACTAGGATGTTGCCTGGTATGGAGGGAAGGTCTTATGATGAAAGGCTGAGGGACTTGAGGCTGTTTTCGTTAGAGAGAAGGTTGAGAGGTGACTTAATTGAGATATATAAAATAATCAGAGGGTTAGATAGGGTGGATAGGGAGAGCCTTTTTCCTAGGATGGTGATGGTGAGCACGAGGGAGCATAGGTTTAAATTCAGGGGTGAAAGATATAGGACAGATGTCAGAGGTGGTTTCTTTACTCAGAGAGTAGTAAGGGAATGGAGCGCTTTGCCTGCAATGGTAGTAGATCCGCCAACTTTAGGTACATTTAAGTCGTCATTGGACAAGCATATGGACGTACATGGAATAATGTAGGTTAGATGGGCTTGAGATCGGTATGACAGGTCGGCACAACATCGAGGGCCGAAGGGCCTGTACTGTGCTGTAGTGTTCTATGTTCTATGTTCTACTACCCCTTGACATTCAATGGTGTTACCTTCACTGAATCCCCCACTATCAACATCCTGAAGGTTTACCACTGACCAGAAACTCAACTGGACTCACCACATAAACACAGTGACTACAAGAGCAGGCCAGAGGCTGGGAATACTGCAGCGAGTAACTCACCTCCTGACTCCCCAAATCCTGTCCCACCATCTACAAGGCATAAGTCAGGAGTGTGATGGAATATTCCTCACTTGCTCTAACAACACTGAAGAAGCTCGACACCATCCAGCACCAAGCAGCCGCTTGATTGGCACCACATCCACAAACATCCACTCCCTCCACCACCGACACTCAGTGGCAGCAGTGTGTACCATCTACAAGATGCACTGCAGAAATTCACCAAAGATCCTCCGGCAGCACCTTCCAAACCCACAACCACTTCCATCTAGAAGGACAAGGGCAGCATTTACATGGGAACACTACCGCCCCCTGCAAGTCCCCCTCCGAGCCGCTCACCATCCTGACTAGGGAATATATCACCGTTCCTTCAGTGTCCCTGGGTCAATATCCTGGAATTCCCTCCCTAAGGGCATTGTGGGTCTACACACACACAGACGCACACACACACATACACCACACACACACACACACACACACATACACACACATACACACACACACACACACACACACAGCAGCGGTTCAGGAAGACTGCTCACCACCACCTCCTCAAGGGCGACTCGGGACAGGCAATAAATACTGGGCCCAGCCAACAATGCCCTTCATCTTGTTATTGAACAAAAAGAGAAAGAACACCAATGTTCTATTTGCCTTAATTAGCTGCTGCATCTGTGTGCTGACATTTTGCATTTCATTCAAGCAAACACCCAGACCCCTCTTGTTTAAACTTTCTTGGAGCCTGCTTTCATTTAAGTAATTCTTTGCCTCTTGATTCTTCCCAGCCAAGTGCCTCACTCACACTTTCCTACATTAAACTCTATCTCCAAGTTATTAACACAACCTATCTATATCCCCTACAGATTCCAATGTACTCGTTCACAGCCTAATTTTGTATCATTAGTAGGGTTGAATACATTCAACTCTACCTCCCACTTCAGTGATTATCAGTGTAGCTAGGAGATAATTCAAGCCTTAGAAATGATCACAGAATCTCTACAATGTGGGAGTAGTGTCAGATCCTCAAGTCCACACTGACCCTTCCAAGATCATCTCACCCAAACCCACCCCCTATCCATGCATTCCCCATGGCTAACCCACCCTAACCTGCACATCTTTGGACTGTGGGAGGAAACCGGAGCACCCGGAGGAAACGCACGCAGACACGGGGAGAATGTGCAAACTCCACACTGACAGTCGCCCGAGGCAGGAATCGAACCCTGGTCCCTGGTGCCGTGAGGCTAAGGACTGAGCCACCCTGCAGCCCATAGATGCCACAGATCCTTGTAGTACTCCACTAGTGTTATCTTTCAAATCATTAATCCTGACAGTCTGTATTCTAGATAATAAAATGTGAGGCTGGATGAACACAGCAGGCCAAGCAGCATCTCAGGAGCACAAAAGCTGACGTTTCGGGCCTAGACCCTTCATCAGAGGATGAAGGGTCTATGGCCGAAACGTCAGCTTTTGTGCTCCTGAGATGCTGCTTGGCCTGCTGTGTTCATCCAGCCTCACATTTTATTATCTTGGATTCTCCAGCATCTGCAGTTCCCATTATCTCAGTCTGTATTCTATATTTTAGTTCATCCTTAAACCATGCTAACGCTTTACCCTAATATCGACAATAGACAATAGGTGCTGGAGTAGGCCATTTGGCCCTTCGAGCCAGCACCACCATTCATTATGATCATGGCTGATAACCCACAATCAGTATCCTGTTCCTGCCTTATCCCCATAATCCTTGATTCCACTGTCTTTAAGAGCTCTATCCATCTCTTTCTTGAAAGTATCCAGAGAGTTGGCCTCCATTGCCTTCTGGGGCAGAGCATTCCATATATCCACTGCTCTGTGGGCGAAGAAGTTTCTCCTCAACTCTGTTCTAAATGTTAATGTTTTGGATCCAGTGACCCACAACACAGAGGGATTTGTTGGCGGGGGGGGTGTTCCTTGTGCATAAATCACTGAAGGCTACCTCCAAGTTCATTGGATAATAGAGAAGGCGAATGGAGTGATGGCCTTTATCACAAAGGGTTTGGAAAAAAAAAGTAGGAAAGTGTGGAAATGTAGAAACATCAAAAATAGGAGCAGGAGTAGGCCATTCGGCCCTTTGAGCCTGCACTACCATTCAATATGCTCATGGCTGATCTTGAAATTTCAGTATCCCACTCCCACCTGGTCCCCATACCCCCAACCCATTTAGCCACAAGGGCCATGCCCACCTCCCTCTTGAATATATCTGATGAACTGGCCCCAACAGCTTCCTGTGGGAGAGAATTCCACAGGCTCACAACACTTTGAGTGAAGAAATTCTTCCTCATCTCAGCCTTGAATGGCCTACCCCTTATTTTTAGACTGTGACCTCTCGTTCAGGTCTTTCCCAACATCCGGAACATTCTTCCCATGCCTGGCCAATCCAGTCCAGGATTTTTAACGTTTCTATGAGAACTTCCCTAATTCTTGTAAATTCCAGCGAGTACAAGCCCAGTCGATCCAGTCTTTCCTCATGTGTCAGTCCTTGCTATCCCAGGAATCAGAATACTGTGAACAGCTTGGGCCCCATATCTCAGGCAAGATATCACTTAGCTGATCTTGGGACGAGTATGCCTGAAGCTGAATGGCTTTTTTCTGCTCCTACACTTCCTGATCCTATCTTTGGGATGTTTATAGTTCCTTCCACTGTGAAGAATGATATGAAACATTGGTTTAAATTATTTGACACTTCTCTGTTACCGTTTCTCCTGTTGCATCCTCCAAGAACCCCACACTCACTTTAGCTACTCTCTTTCTTTTTATATGTCCTTGGATGCTCTTGGTGTTTGTTTTCATATTTATTGCCAATTTGCTTTCGTAGAGAATGTTCTCTCTCCTGTTTGGCTCTTTCATCATCCACTGCTGCCCCATTAACATTTCCCAAGCCTGTGGCCAATCACTAGGTTTCACATTTGGTGTAAATACACAAACAAAAGTAGGTGTAAGAACGCAAGAACCAGGAGCAAGAGTAGACAATTCAGCCCTCAAGCCTGCTCCACCATTTAATATGATCATGCTATGCCTTGTTCCACAACTAGTTTCATCTTGGAAGGTACATTCAAGAGAGCCATTCAAACAATTGACATTCAATTATCCACCTTCCAGGGACTTGAGGAACTTTTGAGCCGATACAAAAATTGCAAAAGGTGTCTCTTGACCCATAAGCAGCCCTTTAATGTCTAATTTGAAAAGAAAAGACAATTCAAGGAAACTGCATTTTTTTCTGGAGAAGGGTCCAGACCCAAAACATCAGCTTTCCTGCTCCTGTGATGCTGCTTGGCCTGCTGTGTTCATCCAGCTCCAAACCTTGTTATCTAGGAAACTTAATGGTACGTCTGGCCCATTTTAAAATGATGAATATGATAATGATAGGTGGGTTAGCCAAGCTAAAAAAGAACCCATGCGGGCTTAAGCGAATGGGGTGGGGGCCGAATGGTCAGTGTAAGTTCGACAGGCTCTTTCTGCACTGTAGAGATTCTAATGATCCAATGATACCATTACTCACCCTGGGGGGCACCTCTGATGTTTTATATCCATCTACTGAGACATCAGATGGGAAGGCAGTTTGAGGTTGTATCATGCACCAGTTAGATGATGACTGGCCACTAACTGCCAAACTGTGTTGAAATTTAAATCAGGCAAGTTGATGAACCCCCTCAGGGAATGACTGTCACTTATAGATAACACAGTGTGAAGCTGGAGGAACACAGCAGGCCAGGCAGCATCAGAGGAACAGGAAGGCTGACGTTTCGGGTCGGGACACTTCTTCAGAAAATGGCAGTTGACTGTGGCTTGTTTTTTGATTGGACGTGTATACTTTCTGTCTGCCAGAAACCGTGTGCTAATATCTGTTGGATATTGGATGTGATTCTGTGGTTGGACAACTTGTGTTAAAATAATCCTGCGTGTGTAAAGTATTACAATGACAACCAATTTGGGCTGGTCAGTCGGGCTCGCAGAGTAGAGGGTGCACTTGTGTTTCTGAAAGCTACGCGTATTATATAGGGGACCCTGATCAATCGTATAAAGTCACAAGTCACATGACACCAGGTTATAGACCAACAGGTTTATTTGAAATCACAGCTCTCAGCCTTTTGCATCAGCAGATCAATCAGAGGCCGGAAACGTTGGTGTTCCCCCAGATCATCTGGCCACTGTTGGTGCTGCAGATGGCCAGGGATTTTACGGCATGTAAGGTGCTATGTAAATGCAGGATGCTGGTGCAATACAACACTTGATGTTTCAGGAGGGCCTTTCAGGACTGAATTTCCTCTGACATCCAAAGCAACAGAGTGGCTCAGTGGTTAGCGCTGCAGCCTCACAGCCCATGGACCCGGGTTCAATCCCACCCTTGGGACTGTCTGTGTGGACTTTACACGTTCTCCCTGTGTCTGCGTGGGTTTCCTCCCACAGTCCAAAGATGTGCAGGTTAGGTGGATTAGCCATTCTAAATTGCCCACAGTGTTCAGGGATGTGTAGATTAGGTGGATTAGACATGGAAAGTACAGGGTTCTAAGGAATGGTTATGGGTTTAGGTGGGATGCTCTTTGGAGGGGTGATTGTGGACTTGTTGGGCCAAATGGCCTGTTTATACACTGTAGGGATTCTGTGATTAATTCTGCTGACTGGCTACACGAGGGAAGGTGCTGTCCTTTACACACCTGACAGATGAATTCTGTACAATGCAGGTCAATAGTGTTACAATAACCTAGTGAGTCGCATTCATTAGAATGGAATCTCATTCCTGATAGTCAGTGATGTTAGCTGTGGATGGAGTCCACTACAGGTTTACCAGGATGATAGCTGGATTTCAGGAGTTATGCAGAGAGATTAGACAAACTGGGCCTTTATCTTCTAGAATTTAGAAGGTAAAGGGATAGTCTAATCAAGGTGTCCAGATTATTAACAGTGAAAAACAGGGGAGATAGAGATAAACCAATGCCACTGGTTGGGGATTCTGGAACGAGGGGCTACAGTTTGAAAATTAGGGCCAGGCCATTTAGGAGAGATGTTAAGAAACACGTCTACTCACAAAAGCTGGGAGAGGTTTCGAACTGTCTCCCATTTGAATTGTTAAATTTAAATCTGAGATAGACAAATTTTTATTAAGCAAGGTTTTCAAGGGATATGGGCCCAAGGCAGGCCTATGGAATTAGGCTGCAGATCAGCCATGATCTTACTGAATGTTGGAGCTGGCTCAGGGTTTACTCCTGATCCTGTGTTCCAGGGAACCAGGAAAGCCAATGTAATGCTGTGGGTTATCGTGAGGAAAATAGGGATGCAAGAGCGGGCAGCTTTGGCTTCTGATACCCAAGGCATTGATGAGACTGTATCTGGAGCACCGTGTACGATACCGTACCTACAGAAAAATGTTCCTGTGTTGGAAGCATCTCAGAGCAGGTTCACCAGACTAATCCCTGGAATGAGCATATTGCCTTGGGAGGAAAGGCTGGGCTTGTATCCTCTGGGGTTTGGGAGAGTCAGAGGTGACTTAATTGGAACCGACACAATGCTGAGGGGACTTGACCGTGTGGATGTGGAGAAGGTGTTTCCTCTTGTGGGAGAATCTACAGCTAGGGGTCAGAGTTTAACCATAGGGTTTGTCATTTAAGACAGAGATGAGGAAACACTATTCTCTCCAAGGGTTGTGGGCCTTTGGAATTCGCTTCCTCACAAGGCAGTGAATGCAGAATATTTAAAGGCCAAGGGAGATGGATTCCTGGTAAGCAAGGGGGTGAGTACTATCAGGGAATAAGCAGGGGGCTGAGTATTATCGGGGGATAAGCAAGGGGGTGAATACTATCGTGGGATAAGCAAGGGGGGGGTGAATACTATCAGGGGATAAGCAAGCGGGTGAGTACTATCGGGGGATAAGCAAGCGGGTGAGTACTATCAGGTGATAAGCAGGAGGGTGAGTACTATCGGGGGATAAGCAAGCGGGTGTGTACTATTGGGTGATAAGCAAGGGAGTGAGTACTATCGTGGGATACGCAAGGGGGTGAATACTATCGTGGGATAAGCAAGAGGGGGTGAATACTATCAGGGGATAAGGTGAGTACTATTGGGGGATAAGCAAGCGGGTGAGTACTATCGGGTGATAAGCAAGGGGGTGAGTACTATCGGGGGATAAGCAGGTGGGTGAGTACTATCGGGGGATAAGCAAGGGGGTGAGTACTATCGGGGGATAAGCAATGGGGTGAGTACTATCGGGGGATAAGCAAGGGGGTGAGTACTATCGGGTGATAAGCAAGGGGTGAGTACTATCGGGGGATAAGCAAGAATGTAGAGTTGAAATTAACATCAGATCAGCCATGATCTTATTGAATGCAGGAGCAGTTTCGAAGGGCCGAGTGGCCTAATCTACTCTGTTTGGTGCAGCCACGCTACCTTTCTGTTTCACTCAGTTCTGTGTGAGGTGGGGATCAGCTGCTGAACGAACAATGCGTGAGTGTCTGCTGGCAATGCAGGAAGATCTATGTTCCTGGGTGCACTGTCCTAGCTGTATTCTACAGTGCATGTGTCTCCAGTGTAACCTGGCCGACTGGGGATACAGCTCTGTGGGAATAACAACCAGGATCAAAGACAACACCTCACCCTCTCTTGGATTCTCCGCAACACCCTGGACTCCAAACGCAAGAGGCTTCAGGGCTTGGCTGCTCTCCAGTGCTGAGGGGAGGGACTATTGAAAGCAATACCAGCTTCTTGTTTAGAGAACCTTGGCAGTGACCTGAAATACTTCACACTGAGAATGGTCATTGCTATTTCATGTGCTCAGGTGTTTGGCGATTTGGTTTGTAATGGACACACCAGCGTGGGTTCAGATCCCGCCTGGGCTGAGGTCACTATGGAGATCTTACACAATCTGTGTGCGTGTGCACGTGTGTGCGTGCATGCGTGTGTGTGTGTGTGTGTGTGTGTGTGTGTGTGTGTGTGTGAGAGAGTGAGTGTGTGCGCGCATGGGTGTGTGTGTGAGTGTGAGTGTGTGTGTGTGAGTGTGTGTGTGTGAGTGTGTGTGTGTGTTTGTGTGTGTGTGTGTGTGTGTGTGTGAGTGTGTGTGTGTGTTTGTGTGTGTGTGTGTGAGAGTGTGTGTGTGTGTGTGTGTGTGTGTGTGTGTGTGTGTGTAGACCAGTGACTGAGGGGAGAGGCCTGGTGCATACGGTGACGGAGTAGATGCAGGAGGGATGTTCCCATGGCACAGGGAGCCCACCACCGGGGATCAAAGCTCAAGATAATAGGGTCAGCCCTTTAGACTGACCTAAGGAAAAATACCATTGTCCAGAGGTTCGGGGAAAATATTTCCCAGCTCACCTAAGATAATTCCTAAACCTTTCCTTCGAATATTGGACTGGCAAGGTTCATATCTACTGAGACAGAAACGGAATGAGAGGAGTTGGGGAGCTAATGAGTTCAATTTTTCATAGAGAGATATACCTCCGACAGTGCCCACTCCCTCAGCACTGACCATCCCACAGTGTGGCGCACCGTCAGCACTGACCCTCTGACAGTGCCCACTCCCTCAGCACTGACCCTCCGACAGTGCGGCGCTCCCTCAGCACTGACCCTCCGACAGTGCGGCGCTCCCTCGGCACTGACCCTCCGACAGTGCGGTGCTCCCTCAGCACTGACCCTCTGACAGTGCGGCACTCCCTCAGCACTGACCCTCCGACAGTGCGGCGCTCCCTCAGCGCTGAGCATCCGACAGTGCGACGCCCCCTCAGCACTGACCCTCCAACAGTGCGCGCTCCCTCAGCACTGACCCTCTGACAGTGCCCGCTCCCTCAGCACTGACCCTCCGACAGTGCCCACTCCCTCAGTACTGACCCTCTGACAGTGCGGCACTCCCTCAGCACTGAGCCTCCGACAGTGCGGCGTCCCTCAGCACTGACCCTCCGACAGTGCGGCGCTCCCTCAGCACTGACCCTCCGACAGTGCGCGCTCCCTCAGCACTGACCCTCTGACAGTGCCCGCTCCCTCAGCACTGACCCTCCGACAGTGCCCACTCCCTCAGTACTGACCCTCTGACAGTGCGGCACTCCCTCAGCACTGAGCCTCCGACAGTGCGGCGCTCCCTCAGCACTGACCCTCCGACAGTGCGGCGCTCCCTCAGCACTGACCCTCCGACAGTGCGGCGCTCCCTCAGTACTGACCCTCCGACAGTGCCCGCTCCCTCAGCACTGACCCTCCGACAGTGCCCACTCCCTCAGCACTGACCCTCTGACAGTGTCCGCTCCCTCAGCACTGACCCTCCGACAGTGCGGTGCTCCCTCAGCACTGACCCTCCAACAGTGCCCACTCCCTCAGCACTGACCCTCCGACAGTGCCCACACCCTCAGCACTGACCCTCCGACAGTGCCCACTCCCTCAGCACTGACCCTCCGACAGTGCCCACTCCCTCAGTACTGACCCCCTGACAGTGCCTGCTCCCTCAGCACTGACCCTCCGACAGTGCGGCGCTCCCTCAGCACTGACCCTCCGACAGTGCGGCGCTCCCTCAGCACTGACCATCCGACAGTGCGACGCCCCCTCAGCAGTGACCCTCCAACAGTGCGCGCTCCCTCAGCACTGACCCTCCGACAGTGCGGCACTCCCTCAGCACTGACCCTCCGACAGTGCCCACTCCCTCAGTACTGACCCCCTGACAGTGCCCGCTCCCTCAGCAGTGACCCTCCAACAGTGCGCGCTCCCTCAGCACTGACCCTCCGACAGTGCGGCGCTCCCTCAGCACTGACCCTCCGACAGTGCGGCGCTCCCTCAGCACTGACCATCCGACAGTGCGACGCCCCCTCAGCACTGACCCTCCAACAGTGCGCGCTCCCTCAGCACTGACCCTCCGACAGTGCCCGCTCCCTCAGCACTGACCCTCTGACAGTGCGGCACTCCCTCAGCACTGACCCTCCGACAGTGCGGCGCTCCCTCAGCACTGACCATCCGACAGTGCCCACTCCCTCAGCACTGACCCTCCGACAGTGCCCACTCCCTCAGTACTGACCCTCCGACAGTGCGGCACTCCCTCAGCACTGACCATCCGACAGTGCGACGCCCCCTCAACACTGACCCTCCAACAGTGCGCGCTCCCTCAGCACTGACCCTCGGACAGTGCCCGCTCCCTCAGCACTGACCCCCCGACAGTGCGGCGCTCCCTCAGCACTGACAATCCGACAGTGCGGCGCTCCCTCAGCACTGACCCTCCAACAGTGCGCGCTCCCTCAGCACTGACCCTCCGACAGTGCGGCGCTCCCTCAGCACTGACCCTCCGACTGTGCCCACTCCCTCAGCACTGACCCTCTGACTGTGCGGCGTCCCTCAGCACTGACCCTCCGACAGTGCCCGCTCCCTCAGCACTGACCCTCCGACAGTGCGGCGCTCCCTCAGCACTGACCCTCCGACAGTGCGGCACTCCCTCAGCACTGAGCCTCCGACAGTGCGGCGTCCCTCAGCACTGACCCTCCGACAGTGCGGCGCTCCCTCAGCACTGACCCTCCGACAGTGCGCGCTCCCTCAGCACTGACCCTCTGACAGTGCCCGCTCCCTCAGCACTGACCCTGCGACAGTGCCCACTCCCTCAGTACTGACCCTCTGACAGTGCGGCACTCCCTCAGCACTGAGCCTCCGACAGTGCGGCGCTCCCTCAGCACTGACCCTCCGACAGTGCGGCGCTCCCTCAGCACTGACCCTCCGACAGTGCGGCACTCCCTCAGCACTGACCATCCGACAGTGCGACGCCCCCTCAGCACTGACCCTCCAACAGTGCGCGCTCCCTCAGCACTGACCCTCCGACAGTGCCCACTCCCTCAGTACTGACCCTCTGACAGTGCGGCACTCCCTCAGCACTGAGCCTCCGACAGTGCGGCGCTCCCTCAGCACTGACCCTCCGACAGTGCGGCGCTCCCTCAGCACTGACCCTCCGACAGTGCGGCGCTCCCTCAGTACTGACCCTCCGACAGTGCCCGCTCCCTCAGCACTGACCCTCCGACAGTGCCCACTCCCTCAGCACTGACCCTCTGACAGTGTCCGCTCCCTCAGCACTGACCCTCCGACAGTGCGGTGCTCCCTCAGCACTGACCCTCCAACAGTGCCCACTCCCTCAGCACTGACCCTCCGACAGTGCCCACACCCTCAGCACTGACCCTCCGACAGTGCCCACTCCCTCAGCACTGACCCTCCGACAGTGCCCACTCCCTCAGTACTGACCCTCCGACAGTGCCCACACCCTCAGCACTGACCCTCCGACAGTGCCCACTCCCTCAGCACTGACCCTCCGACAGTGCCCACTCCCTCAGTACTGACCCCCTGACAGTGCCTGCTCCCTCAGCACTGACCCTCCGACAGTGCGGCGCTCCCTCAGCACTGACCCTCCGACAGTGCGGCGCTCCCTCAGCACTGACCCTCCGACAGTGCCCGCTCCCTCGGCACTGACCATCCGACAGTGCGACGCCCCCTCAGCACTGACCCTCCAACAGTGCGCGCTCCCTCAGCACTGACCCTCCCACAGTGCGGTGCTCCCTCAGCACTGACCCTCCGACAGTGCGGTGCTCCCTCAGCACTGACCCTTCGACAGTGCGGCGCTCCCTCGGCACTGACCCTCCGACAGTGCGGTGCTCCCTCAGCACTGACCCTCCGACAGTGCGGCGCTCCCTCAGCACTGACCCTCCGACAGTGCGGCACTCCCTCAGCACTGACCCTCCGACAGTGCCCGCTCCCTCAGCACTGACCCTCCGACAGTGCGGCGCACCCTCAGCACTGACCCTCCGACAGTGCGACGCCCCCTCAGCAGTGACCCTCCAACAGTGCGCGCTCCCTCAGCACTGACCCTCCGACAGTGCGGCACTCCCTCAGCACTGACCATCCGACAGTGCGACGCCCCCTCAGCACTGACCCTCCAACAGTGCGCGCTCCCTCAGCACTGACCCTCCGACAGTGCCCACTCCCTCAGCACTGACCCTCTGACAGTGCGGTGCTCCCTCAGCACTGACCCTCCGACAGTGCCCACTCCCTCAGCACTGACCCTCCGACAGTGCCCACACCCTCAGCACTGACCCTCCGACAGTGCCCACTCCCTCAGTACTGACCCTCTGACACTGCGGCGCTCCCTCAGCACCGACCCTCCGACAGTGCGACGCCCCCTCAGCAGTGACCCTCCAACAGTGCGCGCTCCCTCAGCACTGACCCTCCGACAGTGCGGCACTCCCTCAGCACTGACCATCCGACAGTGCGACGCCCCCTCAGCACTGACCCTCCAACAGTGCGCGCTCCCTCAGCACTGACCCTCCGACAGTGCCCACTCCCTCAGCACTGACCCTCTGACAGTGCGGTGCTCCCTCAGCACTGACCCTCCGACAGTGCCCACTCCCTCAGCACTGACCCTCCGACAGTGCCCACACCCTCAGCACTGACCCTCCGACAGTGCCCACTCCCTCAGTACTGACCCTCTGACACTGCGGCGCTCCCTCAGCACCGACCCTCCGACAGTGCCCACTCCCTCAGCACTGACCCTCCGACTGTGCCCACTCCCTCAGCACTGACCTTGTGATATTCCTGGGACTGGGTGTGTCAGAATTGGGTAGGTTTGGGTTGCTCTGAGACTGTGCTCAGGGAGATTGAGATTCGATTTGAGGGGATGGGGTCCGCTTTGTTTTCATTGCCATGGCCTCTGACAGCCAGGAGAGTCGGTGGTTGCAGTGAATGACTGAGCTCTGTTTCAAAGCTGTGATATCTAATGAAGCTTGATGAAGGGGAGTGAATAACTGCAGTCAGTCGGAAGTTAAGGTTGTGTGTCAGGGTATCAGTGATTGCAAAGGATCGGCAAGTGCCTGGGAATGCTGCCATTTATTGCCTTTCTGTGTTAAACATCACTCTCTTGACTTGAGTGCTTCAAATCGTTGATGGTGATGGGAGGCTGTGGCGTTTGTAGGAAAGCATTAGCATGTGGCAGCCATGGTAACCAAAAATTCATGACCTCAGTGGGAAAATAAATTCCCGAGGGCTCTGTTCAACAGGAATGAAATGGAACGTTCCCTTCTACCTTGCACCTAATCATTGAATCAAACTGCCTTACAGCACAGGAAGAGACCATCAAACCGTGTTTGTACTGTGCCACCCATTCTAATTCCGCCCTGGTCCAGAACCTCAGGGATGGACCCAGGTTTATTTTCATTGAGCTTCCCCCTTAACCCCCAATCTGGGTGAAAAATTATTTCCTCATGTCCCTTCTAATCCTTCACCAATCACATTAACTGTGTGTTCCTGCTCTCTGTCTTCTTCTCTAGGGGACGCAAATCCACCCTGCCCGTTCGATCCAAGCCCCTCATTTTATGTGCACCTCAATTGTCTTCCCTCTGCCTCCTTGGTTCTGTTTAAAACAATCCTCAGGGTATCCAATCTTTCCTTGTGGATGCAATTTTCAGGCCCTCGCAACATTTCTGTATATCTCCATACCTCCAGCCCCCACTCCCTCTCCCTGTCTCTCTCCCCTTCTCTCTCTCTCTCTCTCTCTCCCTCTTTCTCTCTCTCCATCTCTCTCTGTTAGATCCTTCTTAAAATGTGTTCACATGAACTGAATGTGAAACTGCGCCCTAACTGCTGTCTCTATATGATGTGGAGGTGCCAGTGTTGGACTGGGATGGACAAGGTCAGAAATCACATGATGCCAGGTTATAGTATGACAGGTTTATTTGAAAACACAAGCTTTGTCAGGTGACGAAGGGGCAGTGTTCCGAAAGCTTGTGGTTTCACACAAACCTGTTGGACTGTAACCTGGTGTCATATGACTTCTGATGGTGTCTGGTCTCGTTATAGCCCACTCTTGTCTCCGTCAAAGTGGAAAAGCATCAAACCCACATTGTTTACCACCCTATCTACCAGACGTGCTACCTACCGAGAACTGTAGACATGGACCCAGAGAACCATGTCAGATAAAATTTGCCCCTTCAGGGCTTTACCACCAAAGTTACTCGAAAGCTGCACCAGTCCCCCTTTCCCATTCTAAGCCCATAGCCTTGAATGTTATAATATTTCAAGCACTTCTCTAAATGCTTCTTAAATGTTGTGAGGTTTCCTGCCTCAACTACAAACCTCCCACCTCTTGGCAGGGTATTCCAGGTCTCCAACACCCTGGGTGAGGAAGGTTTCCTCACATCCCCTCTAAACCTCCTACCCTTCATCACAGTATTGTCCCCCCTCAATACTCACTCTTCAGCGAAGGAGAGCTGATGGTTAGGGCGGGTCTGATGAAGAGTCATCTAGATTCGAAACGTGAGCTTGCTCTCTCTCTCTCTGTGGATGCTGCCTGATCCACTGTGATCTCCAACGTTTCTTGTTTTCAGTACAGATTCCAGCATCTGTGGTAATTTGCTCCTGATTTCTATCCAAACTGTCCTTGCCCCTCATCACTTCTGTCAGGACCCCCTTCAACCTTCTCTGCTCTAAGGTTCCTGACTTTTTCTACACCCCCTGATTACTCTGTGCATTCTTGCAAAGGATTTGTCATGAATCCAATTCCTGTCCTCTAGTCCTGCAAGTGTTTTCTCTTCATGTCATCTTTCATTTTTCTTTTACAGCTTGCTATTTATCATCTGCTTTCTAGCAGCATGTTCTCAGATATAACCAGGCAACCCAACGTCTTAGGCTGTCCCTCCCAATGCTGAGGGAAAGCACCGGATCAAGGGGGCAGCACACTTCCATCTTTTCCAGGGAATGCTGTGAACAGTTTGAGCCCATATCTAAGGAAAGATATTTTGGCACCGGAGGCAGTGCAGAGAAGGTTGATGCCAGGTGCGGAGGGACTGCCTTGTGAGGAAATGCTGAGTAGGCTGGACCTATAGTGATTAGAATTTAAAGGAGTGAGAGGTGATCTGATTGAAACATCTATGATTTGTTGAGGACCTGTCAAGGTAGATGGGGAGAGGTTGTTTCCCCTTGCAGGAGACTGAGGGAATGACCTTACAGGTGTTTATAAAATCATGAGGGGCGTCGAGAAGTTAGATGGTCGACAGCTTTTCCCCAGGGTAGGGGGGGTCTAAAACTAGACGGCGATAGGGTTAGGGTGAGAGGGCTCAGATACAATAGGTTCCACCGCGCAGCATTTTGTTCACACAGAGGGTAGTGAGTGTCTGCAACAAGCTGCCAGAGATTGTTTTGGAGGTGAGTACAATCTTGTCACCTAAGAAACATTTGGACAGGTACCTGGATGGGATAGGTATGGAGGGATATGGACTAAATGCAGGCAAATGGGACTAGATTAATTGTGAAAAGTGGGCAGCGTGGACATGTTGGACCAAATGGCCTGTTTCTATGCTGTAAACCTCTAAGACTCTATGACAGAGATGGGGAGGAATTTCTTCTGTCTGAGGGGAGTGAATCTGTGGAATTGTTTACTGCAGAGGGCTGTCGAGGCCGGGTCGTTAGGTATATTCACGGCTGAGGTACAGTTTTAATCAGTGTTAGGTGTCAGTGAGCATGGATCTGAATGCGATGTGTTAAACCAGACTGGAAGGGGCCTGAATACGAGCTGTATGGGGGACAATATCGGTGAGCCAACCCCCTGTAAATTGTACATGCACAGGAGCCAACTCTTCATGCTTTGCCTGGGGGCTGAGAGACATTTCAGCCATGATAGAATGGCAGAGCAGGCCCAATGGGCTGAATGGCCTAAGTCTGCTTCTATATCTTACAGTCTTGCGAGGATAGAATGGGGAGAAGTGGTGTTAATGGATGAACACAATTTGGTAAATGAAGGTATTATGCCAGGTTGTGATTCACCTCAGTTTAAACTAATTGCATAACCTTTTAAAATAGTCAATACCTGATCTGCTAAGCATGAGGCGCTGTTTAGCAACAGTTTGAGTAGCCATGTGACTGCTGAATACAGGTCAGCCAGGCTCACACTGAGCACTGACAGATATTGGCCGGCCTGAGAATTCCCTGTGAAGATTCCCGGCAAAAGTGTGCATGTCAGGCTGAGAGGAGCTGACTCCTGTGCTGCGTGGTGCTTCTCCCATGGGTGCTGGGGGACGGTAGGATCCCCCTGGAGCATATCGTCAGCTGCTGCCGCAATGGATCCCATAAAACATGGCTGGCCAATCAGCCCAACGAGTCAGCTCCCAATAAGATTGTGGCTGGTCTGATAATCCTCATCTTTCCTGTGTTCTCCCCATAACCCTCAATTCCCTTCCTGATTAAAAATCTCACGAGTTCTTTTTGCATTAACTTGCTCACTCTTACAGAGAGCGGTAGGACACTGGGAGCCAAGAGGATTTTCTCTATTTGATCTCAGTTTAGTTGGTCCTAATTGCATGTAACCATGGTTAGCAGACTGTTAGACCTGTAGAACTTTCTACTTTTTGAGTTGCAGGAATGTTGCATTTTAGATTGTGATCTCGTGTAGATCCGCTAGGTCACAAGCACGGTTTATTCAATCTCCGACAACTGGGTTAACCCTCACTCCATGCAGTGTGCAGCATTAGAATATAAGCACTAGAAACAGACTGGGGCTGTTTTCCCTGGATAGCAGAGGCTCAGGAGTGACCTTACAGAGGTTTGTAAAATCATGCAGGGGTGGCATGGAAAGGGTGAGTAGTCTAGGTCTTTCCTCCAGGGCAGTGGGGAGTAGAGAGCGTAGGTTTAAGGTGAGACGGGGAAGATTTAAAAGGGACTTCAGGGACAACATTTTCACCTAGAGGATGGTGCATGAATGGAGCGAGCTGCCAGAGGAAGTTGTAGAGGCTGGTACAATTCCAACATTTAAAGAACATCTGGATGGGTACATGAATAAGAAGGATTTAGAGGGATATGGGCCAAATGCTGGCAAATGGGACTGGATTAATTTAGCATATCCAATCAGCAAGGGCATGACGGGCTGAAAGGTCTGTTTCTGTGCTGTACATCTCTATGGTTGCCATGGGTGCTTGGGGGAAGAGATCCCCCTCATTCTTCCAAACTCCAGGGAATATAGTCCTGACCGATCCAGGCCCACTTCATATGTCAATCCTGCTATCCCAGGAATCATTCTGGTAGACATTTGGTAATGAATTTGGAACCTGCTCCCGAAGGGATTGTTTGGGTTGAATCGATGAATTTACCAGCAAGTTAGACAGATACCTGACCTAGAACAGTGAGAGATGTGGGGTTTGATAGTGTGAAAAAGAGAGGTGTTAAAATTGTACTCAGTGGATGTGGTCCAACTCAGGATCTGGCCAGCAACATCTCCATTTCCAAATCTTCACCCCTGAGCTCAAATCCTTCCACAGAATCGCCCCTATCCATTTTCTTGATCGCTCCGCTACCCCCTGAACTTACAGAGCTCCAATTCCAGCCTCTTGAACATGGATGAGTTCAATTGCTTCACTATTAGTGGCCATGCTTTCACCTATCTGGGTCCTGAGCTCAAGAATTAACTCCCTAAATCTGTTGACCTCTATGACTCCTCCAATTAGGTGCTGCTTAAAACCTATCCCTTGACTGAAATCATGATGACCTTCCCTAAAGCTCATTTCTGAGGCTCAAGGTGTTAAGCTGTGTTTGTGTCCCGTGAAGCACCCGAAGGCAATATATAAATGCAAGTTGTTGTGGCCTCATTTTTGTGCAGAATCATTGGAGAATTTTAATAAGGTAGCATTGTCATGGCTACCACCTCAGAGATGCTGATATCTTGCAATTTATTCACATCTCTGCAGTCGAGGTCAATTCCATAATGCTTCTCATTTCTGTTTCCCCTCATTGTGTAAATGTGACTTCCCCTTCAGTGCATTAATACTCTTCATTGCGACCTGGATTGCCTGTGATAATGAGTGCCACTTTCACACCACTTTATCTCTGTATTTTCTGTAATGAAATGTTCTTATACTTCAAATGAAAATTGCAGGTGGCTTGTTACTCTCAATCTATCAGAGCCTGCTTTTCACTGGCTATCTTGCTGCTCAAGTTCTTTTTTAAAAGTAACATCCACCTACAATTCACACCCACTCTGCCTCCCCTCAGCACTGCCCCCCCCCCCATCTCAAACACCATCCCTAACTTCCTGGGTTTAGGTATTGGACTCCCACACTGGAACCTAAAACTGCAACAACAGCTCAGAGGCTGGGAATCCTGCAGCAAACAACTCCCTAAAACCTGTCCCATCACCTACAAAACACAAGTCAGGAGTGTGATGGAATACTCCCCACTCCCCTGGATGGGTGCAGCCCCAACAACACGCAAGAAGCTTGACACCATCCGGGACAAAGCAGCCGCTTGATTGGCACCACATCCACAAACATCCCATTCTCTCCATCACTGACGCTCAGTAACAGCAGTGCGTACCATCTACAAGATGCCCTGCAGAAATTCACCAAAGATCCTAAGACAGCACCTTCCAAACCCACGATAACAAAGTGTGAAGTTGGATGAACACAGCAGGTCAAGCAGCATCTCAGACCCTTCTAGGCCTGAAACGTCAGCTTTTGTGCTCCTGAGATGCTGCTTGGCCTGCTGTGTTCATCCAGCTCCACACTTTGTTATCTTGGATTCTCCAACATCTGCAGTTCTCATTATCACCTTCCAAACCCACGACCACTTCCATCTAGAAGGATAAGGGCAGCAGATACATGGGAACACCCACCCCATGTAAGTTCCCTCTGAACCCCCGCCCCATCACACTTGAGGGTGGGGGAAAGGAAGATTGGAGGTAATCAGCCAGAGGATCTGCCCTTGGGCAAAGCTGCTTGTTCAATATTAGGAGAGCTCTGCCGATGATCAGCCCATGGGCACTCTAGAGGTGGGTTATGCCGTTAACAATGGCCAAGGCTTAAGAGATG
This sequence comes from Stegostoma tigrinum, assembly GCF_030684315.1. Classification (NCBI taxonomy): domain Eukaryota; kingdom Metazoa; phylum Chordata; class Chondrichthyes; order Orectolobiformes; family Stegostomatidae; genus Stegostoma; species Stegostoma tigrinum. The sequence goes on along the minus strand of NC_081359.1, from coordinate 109,782,174 downwards.
ATGAAGGGCATGGGAAGCATAGATAGAAACAACTGTTCCCCCTTAGTTGAAGGGTCAATAACAATTTTAAGATAAAAGGCAGGAGATTTAGAGGGCAGTGCAAGAAAATTTGTGTCACTCAGAGGGTTGGTGAGGGTCTGGAATGCCCTGCCTGGGAGGGTAGTTAAGGCTAGAAACCTCACACCCATTTAAAAAGTATTTGGACGAACCGCTTGAAATGTCATAACATTCAAGGATGTGAGCCTACTGCGGCACAGCGGGATTAGTGTAGACTTAAGGTAGTTTTTGTTAGTGTTGACTTGAAGTTCTGATGTACTGTATAATTCTGTAAATGAGAGGGGACCTTTTTGGGATTATGGTGGGATTCATGGAGACATGGACACGGACCTGATGGGCCAAATGGCCTCTTCTTTGCTGTATAACTCTCAAACCCTGTTTATTATTATTTCATGGGCATCACTGGCTGGACCCAGCATTTATTGCCCATTTCTAGTTGCCCCCTGAGAAGGTGGGGGTGAGCTGCCTTCTTGAACCACTGCAGCCCATGTGCCGTGAGTTGACCCACTATGCTGTTAGGGAAGGAATTCCAGGATTTTGACCCAGCGACAGTGAAGGGACTACGATATATTTCCAAGTCAGGATGGTGAGTGGCTTCGAAATCAAATCGTAATGCGATGGAAATACTAAGAAGGTTTGATAGCAGCCATGGGGAGAGAAACAGATTATTGTGCCAGATCAATGGCTTTACATCAAAATCTGGAACCCATTGGAAATGTAATTAAAATGAAGCAAGTACAGAATCAGGGAAAACAGGGAGAGGCAGACATCTGTGCTGTGATGGGAGCAAGAAGCAGGAAATGACTGAAAGGCACACAGGGTGCTTCGTGTGGAATGTTGGAAATCTGCTGTGAGTAATTCTCCCAACTCTGCTACTCAGTTTAAGGGCAATTAGGGGTTCGCAATAAATGCTGGTCTTGCCCAGGTCTGAAAGGAATCTGTAAGGTTCAAGTCAGGACTGTGACGGAATGTTCCCCATTGCCTACAGAATCTAATCTGGAATGTGATGTGCTGAGGACGTTGTATCACACTCGAAACCTCAGCCCTCCACATAAGGGGTTTCCAGACCTGCTGAGTTTCTCCAGCATTCCCTGTGTGTGTAAAAGAAAAAATGATTACGATTAGCATCAATTAATTAGTTGAGTGCAAGGAAAGGGTGAATCAGGCAGTGTAATGATGGGAAGAATCATGGAGCCCTGAATGAGACTCGCCAAGAGACCCACAGCTCTACAGTTTATTTTCCTTTTGAAGTGTTTATCTAATTCCATTTTGAAAGTCACTATGGAACTAAATATTAGAGAGGTAGGAAATCAGTTACTCATCACAGGATTTCCAGCTTACAACCAACTTTTGTAGCCATGGTATTTATGTATTTGGTTCAGTTCAGTTTCTGGCCAATGATAAAACAGGATAGAGTCCTAAAGCATGGAAACAGATGTTGATAATGAGGGATTCAGCAGTTGTAAGAGTCTCTTTTGATGAATTTGGTCATCGTTTGACATTTGTATGGAGCGAGTGTCACTTTCCACTAGTCAGCCCAAGCCTGGCTATTGTCCAGACCTTGTTGCATGTGAACACGGACTGCTTCAGTATCTGAGGAGTCATGAATGGTGCTCAACATTGTACAATCATCAGCGAACATCCCCATTTCTGACCTTATGATGGAGGGAAGGTCATTGATGAAGCAGCTGAAGATGGTTGGCCCTAGGACACTACCCTGAGGAACTCCTGCAGAGATGCCTTTTTGCCATCCCAAAGTCCAATAAGAGCCCATCCTGTCTGGAGTCATGTGTAGGCCAGATCTAGACCAGGTAAAGATGGCAGATTTCCTCCCCTAAGACACTCATGAAATGGATTCGGTTACATAGCAGTAGCTAATTCACAAAGTGGCCAGTTATTAGTGACAAATCTATCTGCCAGCAATTGTTTGATTGATTCTCCAGGAGCTAAATGGGGCAGTGGACAAGGCGGGGAGAGGCCTAGAGTTCAGGAGCTGTGCCTGTTCTCTGCTCAAAAGGCCGCTTTAAGCCTGAAGGAATCCAGTTTAGTTCCGCTTCAACAGTTGCTGTACACTGTGACTTTCAATGTAATAAGGCAGACATTTTTCAGATGTAAACTGGCCACTCTGTGCCTCTCACATCTAGAAAGCATCTAGAGAAGGATGACTGAATAGGAGCATTCTGATCAGGACAAGGAGCATCTCCTCAGACTTTGTGAACAGGAGCCACTGAACTGCATTACCGGTTTTCCCTCTGTCCACAACACCCATTTTTTCATATGTGTGTGGGTGTGTGTGTGTGTCTGTGAGTATATGTGTGTGTATGTCTGTGTGTGTGTGTGTGTGTGTGTGTGTGTGTGTGTGAGAGAGAGTGTGTTTCTGTGTGTGAGAGTGTGTGTTTCTGTGTGTGAGAGTGTGTGTGTGTGAGAGAGAGAGTCTGTGTGTGCGTGTGTGTGTTTCTGTGTGAGTGTGTGTTTCTGTGTGTGAGTGTGTGTGTGTGTGTGTGTGTGTGTGTGTGTGTGTGTGTGTGAGAGAGAGTGTGTGTGTGTGTGTGTGTGTGTGTGTGAGAGTGTGTGTGTGTGTGAGAGAGAGAGAGAGAGTCTGTGTGTGTGTGTGTGTGTGTGTGTGTGTGTGTGTGTGTGTGTGTGTGTGTGTGTGTGTGTGTGTGGAGACCAGGAAGGATATGGATGCAGGTTTCAGACCCAGATGAACTGAGGAAGGTAACACCAGAAGGCCATTAGAGCTAGAAGGCCGTCAGAAGTAGGCTATTCAGCCCACCGAGTCTCCTTCCTACCCAATGAGATCATGGTTGGTCTGGAAATCCTCAACCCTACTTTTCCTGTTTTTTCCCCTTAACCCTCAGTTCTGTTCCTGATTAAAAATCTGTGCATCTTAGCCTTGAATAGACCTAATGACCCAGCCTCTGCAGTAAAGAACTCCACAGATTCACTCCCCTCTGAGAGAAGAAATTCATCCTCATCTCAGTTTTAAATGGGTGACCTCTTATTCTGAGATTATGTCCTCAGGACCCAGAATCTTCCAGAATGGGAAAAACAGGCTCTGCACATCTCCCCTGCTAAAACCTCCAGGAGCCCTGCTTCTTTCATTAAGGTCACCTCTCATACTTAAAATTGTACAGGAAGATGAGACCCTTCAGCCCAACAAGGCTACACTAACTAAAAACTACCCTAAATCTACAAGAGTCCAAATTCTAGTACTTTCAAGTGCTCATCTAAGTCCTTTTTAGAGGCTGTGAGGTTTATAGTCTCAACTACTGTCCCAGGCAGTGCATTCCAGCTTCCCATCACTCCAGGGATGAAAAAAAACATTATCGAATCGTAGAATCTTTACAGTACAAAAGCAGGCAATTTGGCCCATCAAGCTCATACTGACTGTCTGAAGAGCACCACCCAGACCCACCCCCTACCCTGCATTTCCCATGGCTGTATTCCCTTAATCTCATTTCTTACCCCACATCCCTTCCCGTGCCAATTTTCCTCCTTCCTCTTACGAAGGCTCTGACATCTGAGGCTGACTACGGCACTGCGTGACCTTTGGGCGCAGGTTCGCTCATTGCATGGGTAATGGCTAAAAGTGACTTCGGAACTGCGCACAGTCCTAACACCAGCTCTCAGCAGGCTAATCCTCTACTTTTCTATACTCTTCCACACTATTAATCTAGAAACTCAGCTAAGACTCTGGGGTATCCAGGTTCAAATCCTGCCATGGCTGTCGGTAGAGTTTCAATTAAATGAAAATTGAGAATTAAGGGTCTAATGATAACCATGTATCCATTGTTGACCCATCTGGGTTCACTAATGCCCATTAGGGAAGGAAACTGCCATCTTTACTTGGTCTGGCCTGCATGTGACTCCAGACCCACAGCAATGTGGTTGTTCGAACTGTTCTCTGGGCAATCAGGGATGGGCAATAAATCCTGGCACAGCTAGAGACACCCACATTCCATGAGTGAATTAGAAAAAAATTCCGATGACTATGTTCCCAACTTATTCAACCTGTCCTCATGAGACAGGCCCTTCTTACCTGGTATTAGCTGAGTGAATCTTCGCTGGACTGCCTCAAGTGTCCATACACCAGACAACTAAACCAGGTGGGAAGGCGGGTTGCATGAGGGCTTTAAACAGTTTATGGAAAGATATTGACAAGTTGATGAGGGGGTAGAAAATTGGCAAATGGAGTAAAATGTGGGAAAATGCGAAGTTGTTCATTTTGAAAGGGAGAACAAAAGAGCAGGCTTGGGAGGACTTGTACATGAAACACAGAAAGCTAGCACAAGGGGCAGCAGGTAGTCAGGAAGGGCAAATGGAAAATTGGCCCTTCTTCTGGGGGCGGGGTGTGGTGGTTGGAGTGTGAGACTGTGGAAGTCTCACTGCAACCGTACAAGGTGCTGGGGAGACCACATCTGGAGCACTGTGAGCAGTTTGGTTCCCCCTGTTTAAGGAATGATATCATTTCACTGGAGGCAGTTCAGAGAATGTTCACTGGGATGATCCCTGGTAGGGAGGGATTGTCTCACAGCAAAGGCTAAACAGGTTGGGACTCTACTCACCGGAGTTTAGAGGAATGAGAGGGGATCACATTGAAACATCCAGGATTCATAAGGGGTTTGAGAGGGTAAATGCTGAGAGACTGTTCCCCTCATGGGAGGGTCTAGGATCAGAGGGCACAGTCTCAGAATAAAGGGGCACCAATTTAAGACTGAGATGAGGAGAAATTTGTTCTCTCAGAGTGTTGTGAGCCTTCGGAACTCCTTGTCACAGAGAGCTGTGGAGGCAGAGTCCCTGTGTATATTTAAGGCTGAGACAGATGCTTGATCAGTCGGGGAATCAAGGATTACAGGGAAAGGGAAGGAAAGTGGGTGTGAGGAGTGTTGGTCAGCCATGATCCTGGTGAATGGTGGAGCAGGCTCAAGGAGCTGAATGTTCCACTCCTGTTTCTGTCTCTTGCAGCCTTTCCTTCAAGAACGGGACTAAAACTGTTCATAGTATTCCAGCTGTGGCAGGAGAGTTTGCAACTTTTATACTCCATTCCCTTTGAAATAAAGTCCAGTGTTCCTTTTGCCTTGTCTAATACCCGCTGAACCTGGAAGCTAGATTTCTTGTGATCTATGCATGAGGGCTCCCAGATCATGTGAAAAGTGATGGTTCAGAGCTGGAAGTAGGTGGTTATGAGGGATTGAAGTTGTCAGCTTGACAGAGGCGAGCCTAATGTTCCTGCAGTGTACCTGACATGTGGACTGGGGGAAGTCTTGGAAAAGTCCCCCTCTGAACATTGGCATACCTGGAGTGACGGAGCATTGGTAAAAATATGTCAGATGGAGTATGATAGAGTCCTTGAGACAGAAAAAGGCCCTTCAGCCCATTGATAACAAAATGTGAAGCTGGATGAACACAGCAGGCCAAGCGGCATCTCAGGAGCACAAAAGCTGACATTTCGGGCCTAGACCCTTCATCAGAAAAGGGGGATGGGGAGAGGGAACTGGAATAAATAGGGAGAGAGGGGGAGACAGATCGAAGATGGATAGAGGAGAAGATAGGTGGAGAGAAGTTGCAGTGGGAGAGAGGTTTGTCCGGAGGGAGGAGGGTAACTTCTTCAGGTTAGGCATCCCTGGAAGAGGCTTCGCAGTGAGGTTAAAATTGTGATCATAGATAATGGGAACTCCAGATTCTGATGAAGGGTCTAGGCCCAAAACGTCAGCTTTTGTGCTCCTGAGTTGCTGCTTGGCCTGCTGTGTTCATCCAGCTCCACACTTTGTTATCTTGGATTCTCCAGCATCTGCAGTTCCCATTATCTGTGACCCCCTTCAGCCCATTGAGTCTGTGCCAGTCAAAAACAACCTGTCCTAATCTAGCTTCCCAGTACTTGGCCCACAGCCTTATGTGCCTTGACAGTGCAAACTCATATCTAAATGCTTCTTCAATATGATGAGCTTTTCTGTCCCTCCCACCTTTACAGTCAGTGAGTTCCAAATTCCCAACACCTGGGAGTTTTTCTTCATATCCTATCTAAACCCGCTGCCCCTTACCTTAAATCTATTTCCCCTGGTTATCCCACAAGGGGAATTGTTTCTTCCTGTCTACCCTATTTATTGCTCCTCATAATTTTGTACATCTTGATCATATCCCGTCTTAATCCCCCCCGCTCTAAGGAAAACCACCCCAGTCTGTCCAATCTCCCTTCATAACTGAGCCCCTCCAGCACCAGGCAGCATCCTGGTAAATCTCCTCTGCACCTGCCCCCATGGGAATCGTGTGGCAAACTCAGAGGTTTCTCTCAATGGCAGCCACAATAGTAAAGCCGCAAATTATCTAAAAAGTGGCTGCCTGCAGGACTCAAGGTACAGAGGGATCTAGTGTCCTGGTACGTGAGTCACACAAAATTAGCATGTAGGTGCAGCATGTGATGAGGAAGGCACAGAGAATGTTGGCTTTTATTATGAGGGGAATGGAACAAAGTGTAAGAGTGAGAACACTTCCCACGAGTGTGCAGGGCATTGGTGAGACTGTACCTGGAGGATTGTGAGCAGTTTTGGTCTCCCTCCTCAGGGAGGGCGAGGCGTGTATTGTTACCAGTTCAGAAAACATACAAATAAAATCCAACCGAACTGCGGAGGCTGTCAATCTGCTGGGAAAGCTCAGCAGGTCTGGCAGCATCTGTGAAGAAAAAAATCAGAGTTAACGTTTTGGATCCAGTGACCCTTCCTCTTATTCTTTCTCCACAGATGCTGCCGGACCTGCTGAGCTTTTCCAGCATCTTCAGAAAACACTCACTTGGCTGATCCCTGAGATGGAAATGGTTGTCCCATGAGGGAAGGTTAAGCAGGTTGTGGCTGGATTCAATACAGTCCAGAAAAATGAGAGATAAACTTATTAAAGATAGAATTTGGAGGGGGCTTGACAGTTTGCGTGGCTCAGATCTAGAACGGTAGGGCACAGTTCCAGAATAAGGCAGATGGAGATGAGGAAGAATTTCTTTAGTTCTGCACAAGTCATCCTGGACTTGAAAAACATTAACTCTGTTTGTATCTCCACAGATGCTGCCAGCTCCATTGAGTTTCTCCAGCATTCTCTGTGTTTCAGTACTTCTAAAATTTCTTTCATGGTATGTGGGCATAGCTGGCTGCGCCAGTGTTTATTCCCCCAACATCGCTGTTGGTCTGGAGCCACCTGTAGGCCAGACTGGGTAAGGATGGCAGATCTCCTTTCCTAAGGATAGTAATGAACCAGATGGGATTTTTTCTGACAATTGACAATGGTTTCATGGCCATCACTCCCCGTATTGAGTTCACACTCCACCTCCTGCCATGACGGGATTCGAACCCAGATCCCCAGAACATTGCAGGTGTCTCTGTTTTAATTGGTCAGTGGTGTTATCTCTGACCTTCGGTCTCGTCCTGAACCTCTTGTTCAATGTTTGAGCAGCTGTTTGCATAATTCAAATGTTCAGCAATGCTCCATAAGGAATAGTTTGTCTTGTATTGGTGTCTGCCCGTTCCAAGCACCTCCTCTATTGGCAAAGTTGGGCCTCTACTCACCCTGTGTCATTTCACGATGATTTTTACCGCACCATTCACCCCTCCTCCTCATCTTTTATCAGAACAAAAGAAATATCGATCCTCTTAAGGTCTCCTTCATTTTTGTGTTTGCTCATGTCAGACAGCTAATACGAATCTGTGTCAGGGGTCCCAGCTAGAGAGACTCCCCCTTCAACAGGGGTCTCTAACAGAGAGACTCCCCCTTTAACAGGGGTCTCTAACAGAGAGACTCCCCCTTGAACAGGGGTCTCTAACAGAGACTTCCCCTTTAACAGCGGTCTCCAACAGAGAGACTCCCCCTTTAACAGGGGTCTCCAACAGTGACTTCCCTTTTAACAGGGGTCTCTAACAGAGAAACTCCCCCTTTAACAGGGATCTCCAACAGAGAGACTTCCCCTGTAACAGGGGTCTCTAACAGAGAGACACCCCCTTTAACAGGGGTCTCTAACAGAGAAACACCCCCTTCAACAGGGGTCTCTAACAGAGACGCCCCCCTTTAACAGCAGTCTCCAACAGAGAGACTCCCCCTTGAACAGGGGTCTCTAACAGAGAGACTCCCCCTTTAACAGGGGTCTCTAACAGAGACACCCCCTTTAACAGTGGTCTCTAACAGAGAGACTCCCCCTTTAACAGGGGTCTCTAACAGAGACTTCTCCTTTAATAGGGGTCTCTAACAGAGAGACTCCCCCTTTAACAGGGGTCTCTAACAGAGAGACACCCCCTTCAACAGGGGCCTCTAACAGAGACACCCCCTTCAACAGGGGTCTCTAACAGAGACGCCCCCCCCTTTAACAGGGATCTCCAACAGAGAGACTTCCCCTGTAACAGGGGTCTCTAACAGAGACACCCCCTTTAACAGGGGTCTCTAACAGAGAGACTCCCCCTTTAACAGGGGTCTCTAACAGAGACACCCCCTTTAACAGTGGTCTCTAACAGAGAGACTCCCCCTTTAACAGGGGTCTCTAACAGAGACTTCCCCTTTAATAGGGGTCTCTAACAGAGAGACTCCCCCTTTAACAGGGGTCTCTAACAGAGAGACACCCCCTTCAACAGGGGCCTCTAACAGAGACACCCCCTTCAACAGGGGTCTCTAACAGAGACGCCCCCCCTTTAACAGGGATCTCCAACAGAGAGACTTACCCTGTAACAGGGGTCTCTAACAGAGAGACACCCCCTTTAACAGGAGTCTCTAACAGAGAAACATCCCCTTCAACAGGGGTCTCTAACAGAGAGGCTCCCCCTTTAACAGGGGCTTCTACAGAGACTCCCCCTTGAACAGGGGTCTCTAACAGACATTGCCCCTTTAACAGATGTCTCTAAAAGAGACGCCCCCTTTTAACAGAGGTCTGTAACAGAGAGACTCTCCATTTAACAGGGATCTCTGACAGAGAGTCTCCCCCTTGAACAGGGGTCTCTAACAGAGACTCCCCTTTTAAGAGGGGTCTCTAACAGAGACTCCCCCTTGAACAGGGGTCTCTAACAGAGAGACTCCCTCTTGAACAGGGGTCTCTAACAGAGAAACCCCCCTTTAACAGGGGTCTCTAACAGAGACATCCCCCTTGAACAGGGGTCTCTAACAGAGAAACCCCCCTTTAACAGGGGTCTCTAACAGAGACGCCCCCCTTTAACAGGGGTCTCAAACAGAGACATCCCCCTTGAACAGGGGTCTCTAACAGAGAAACCCCCCTTTAACAGGGGTCTCTAACAGAGACGCCCCCCTTTAACAGGGGTCTCTAACAGAGACATCCCCCTTTAACAGGGGTCTCTAACAGAGAGAGTCCCCCTTGAACAGGGGTCTCTAACAGAGACGCCCCCCTTTAACAGGGGTCTCTAACAGAGACGCCCCCCTTTACAGGTGTCTCCAACAGAGAGACTCCTCCTTGAACAGGGGTCTCTAACAGAGACTCCCCTTTTAAGAGGGGTCTCGAACAGAGAGGTTCACCCTTTAACAGGGGCTTCTACAGAGACTCCCCCTTGAACAGGGCTCTCTAACAGACATTCTCCCTTTAACAGGTGTCTCTAAAAGAGGCATTCCCCCTTGAACAGGGGTCTCTAACAGAGACGCCCCCTTTAACAGGGGCCTCTAACAGAGAGACTCTCCCTTGAACAGGGGTCTCTAACAGAGACTCCCCCTTTAAGAGGGATTTCTGACAGAGAGACTCCTCCTTTAACGGGGGTCTCTAACAGAGACAGTCCCCCTTTATCAGGGATTTCTAACAGAGAGACTCCCCCTTTAACAGGGGTCTCTGACAGAGACACCCTCTTTAACAGGGATCTCTAACAGAGAGACTCCCCCTTTAACAGGGGTCTCTGACAGAGACACCCTCTTTAACAGGGATCTCTAACAGAGACACTCCCCCTTTAACAGGGGTCTGGATAATGAGACTTTCTCTTTGAATAGGGTTCCTAATGGTGAAGATGCCACTTTGATGCCATTTCCTTGAATCTGAAATGGTTTATTTGCTCTCTCTCTCTCTCTTGCTGTCGAAGTGCCCCTGGGATTGATGCTGCAGCTATCTAGCCTCAGTTGTGGTACCTTGCTAGCTTCGTTCCGAGGTGTAATTAGTTTAGTTCGAGTGCTCTGACTGCACTCAGCCTCATTCAGTCAGTGATGGGCTTTGTCAGCTTTCCGACTTCTCAGGGAATATAACCCATTGACGCGAATCAATGGCGAGGCTACGAAAGGTCAGATCAGTGTGTGCAGGACACATCCAATAATTAAAGCGTGTGACAGCATCTCATCAACATCTCTCCCTATTTATTCCAGAATCCTCACCCCATCCCCGTCTCTGATGAAGGGTCTAGGCCCGAAACGTCAGCTTTTGTGCCCCTGAGATGCTGCTTGGCCTGCTGTGTTCATCCAGCTCCACACTTTGTTATGCTGGTGCTCCTGCTCCTTTGTGGACACAACAACAGCTTGCATTTCTGTATGAATGTGCTCGATGCAAAACCCTGGGGCACAATATGGCAAGATGGAGGTGTCAGGACCAATGAGAAAATGCTTGGTCAAAGATACAGGGTTTGTGGAGCCTCTAAAGGAGAGAGAGCAAGGCAGTGGGGTTTAAGGAGAGGATTCCAGAGCATGGGCTCCAGATAGCTAGAGCCAAGGCTAACAATAATGCAACGATTAATATGTGATTTTTTTATTCGTTCACAGAATGAGGGTATCACTGGTTTGGCCAGCATTTATTTCCCATCCTCAATTGCCCCAGGGGGCAGTCAGGAGTCAATAACATTGCTGTGGTCTGGAGTCACATGTAGGTCAGATCAGGTCAGGATGGCAGTCACCCTCCTTAAAGGGCATTAGAGAGCCAGATGGGTTTTCCCCCGACAATCCACAATGGATTCACGGCCACCATTAGCCTCTTCATTTCAGATTTCAAACTCCACCAACAGCCACGGTGGGATTTGAACCAGGGTCCTGAGAACATTATCCATGTCTCTGGATTAGTCGTCGAGTGTGGGATAATACCATGAGGCCATTGACTCCCCTGATTAACAAGAACAGGGATGCACATGAGGCTGGGGGTGCAGGGATCTGGGAGTCAGGTGAAATTGGAGGAGTTTATGGTGATAGTGAGTAATGAGGGGGTTTGAACATGAGCATCAGAGAGCCACACTGTTTCTGGGTAGAGGGCCTGGGTCAGCGCAGGGAGAGGGCTAAAAGGGGCACGGGGTGAGGGTTTGGAGAGTCACTTTTAAAGAACGTTGAGTTCCCAGGGAGTGCTGTCGGGCTCTGAGTGAAGTCAGCTGTGGTGAGGTGTCAGTCGTGTTCAGACAGGTCAGCCAGCAATTCCCATCTCAGCTTGGAGATCAGCTTGTCTGGGAGTGTTTGATGGTGGACAGTGCAGAGGGAGCTTTACTCTGTATCTAACCCCGTGCTGTCTCTGTCTGGGAGTGTTTGATGGGGGACAGTGTAGAGGGAGCTTTACTCTGTATCTAACCCCGTGCTGTCTCTGTCTGGGAGTGTTTGATGGGGGACAGTGTAGAGGGAGCTTTACTCTGTATCTAACCCCGTGCTGTCTCTGTCTGGGAGTGTTTGATGGGGGACAGTGTAGAGGGAGTTTTACTCTGTATCTAACCCTGTGCTGTCCCTGTCTGGGAGTGTTTGATAGGGGACAGTGTAGAGGGAGCTTTACTCTGTATCTAACCCCGTGCTGTCCCTGTCTGGGAGTTTTTGATGGGGGACAGTGTAGAGGGAGTTTTACTCTGTATCTAACCCTGTGCTGTCCCTGTCTGGGAGTGTTTGATAGGGGACAGTGTAGAGGGAGCTTTACTCTGTATCTAACCCCGTGCTGTCCCTGTCTGGGAGTTTTTGATGGGGGACAGTGTAGAGGGAGCTTTACTCTGTATCTAACCCCGTGCTGTCTCTGTCTGGGAGTGTTTGATGGGGGACAGTGTAGAGGGAGCTTTACTCTGTATCTAACCCCGTGCTGTCTCTGTCTGGGAGTGTTTGATGGGGGACAGTGTAGAGGGAGTTTTACTCTGTATCTAACCCTGTGCTGTCCCTGTCTGGGAGTGTTTGATAGGGGACAGTGTAGAGGGAGCTTTACTCTGTATCTAACCCCGTGCTGTCCCTGTCTGGGAGTTTTTGATGGGGGACAGTGTAGAGGGAGTTTTACTCTGTATCTAACCCGGTGCTGTCCCTGTCCCTGGAAGTGTTTAATGGGACAGTGTAGAGGAAGCTTTACTCTGTGCCTAACCCTGTGCTGTCCCTGTCTGGGAGTGTTTTGTAGATGTGTACTTTGTGGTAATGGTATGATTATATGCATAAAATGATGTTGTTATTTGATGTTTGGATAATTTAGCTCCAGTTAGATTTCCTGGTGTCGAAGGAATTTAAACACAGGTGGTGTTATTTCTAAATTAATTCCTGCAAATGATAACAGGATATATAGGAAGGGAATGTTTCAAAATCGGGTGGTTAATTGAGTCGAGCAATTTGCTCACAGGAAATGAAGTGGAAAAGTCTAAATTCAGCAGAAGCTGGATGTATTCCTGTGAAAAACTGAGATTCTGAGTGATTGTTTATACTGGAGACAGGAGAAAGATGCTGAGAGCTGCTAATGTCCTTTCAGTCTAGTGTCTTACAGTCTGGCCCGACTCTGTACCTAACCCCGTGCTGTCCCTGTCCCTGGGAGTGTTTGATAGGCGGACAGTGCCGGGGGGGCTTTACTCTGTCTCTAACCCCGTGCTGCCCCTGTCCCTGGGAGTGCTTGATGGGGACAGTGTAGGGGGAGCTTTACTCTGTCTCTAACCCTGTGCTGCCCCTGTCCCTGGGAGTGTTTGATGGGGACAGTGTAGGGGAAGCTTTACTCTGTCTCTAACCCTGTGCTGTCCCTGTCCCTGGGAGTGTTTGATGCAAGGACAGTGCAGGGGGAGCTTTACTCTGTATCTAACCCCGTGCTGTCCCTGTGCCTGGGAGTGTTTGATGGGGACGGTGTAGAGGGGATTGTGTAGAGGTTATAATCCAGCCTGTGGCGAATGACTGATTCCCTGATCCTGAAACTGTCGATAAATGGTAGGTTTCTGTTTGTGTCTTTGCAGAACGCTCTGTTGGACCTTGCCTCAGTCATCGACACCCTGTCATTACGAGCTGTCATCAGTGATGTCCTCTCAACTGTCATTCCCAACGTGGTAGGTCATCAGTCGTCAGGAAATGTCATGCATCATGCCTTGCTTGCTCACCTTCTCTTGCTACTCCAGCTGTCGTTAAAAGCCACAAATAAATTAAAAAGGAAAAATAACTTTGAGCTCCTGGATCTCAGTTGCTGTCACACTTTCGCCTGCATTGGTCCTGATCCATCTCCTTCCTGTGGGCAGAGAGATGGTGCTCCTGTGGAGAGCCAGACTGAAGGTGACAACATGCACTCTGCAACATGGAGCCTGGAGGCTTCCAGACCACAGAAACCCCATAGAAAGTGTGGAAAGAGGCCATTTGGCCCATCAGGCCCACCTTGACCCTCCAAAAAGCATTGTGCCCAGGCCCAACCTCCCTTGTAACCCTGCATTTCCCATGGATAACCCACCCAGCCTGCACACCCCTGAACACTATGGGGCAAGTTAGCATGGCTGATCCAACTAACCTGCACATCTTAGGGCTGTGGGAGGAAACCGGAGCACCTGGAGAATGTGCAAACTCCACACAGACAGTCACCCGAGGGGGGAATCGAACCCGGGTCCCTTCCAGGTGAAGAAAGTCAAATTTAAAAAAGCCATCAAATAGGAGTCAGATAAATAATTGCGAAGTGAGTATTTTCAGAAGAAGGAATAGGGCAGTGGGCCTAGTTGTGCAGCTTTTTCCCAGTGCTCCTTCTCTCCTGTTTGCTATTCTGTGAAGGAAGGACTCGCTCCTGATTTTGATTCAAGGCTGTTGACCTGTTGTTGACCCTTCTGTAACCTACAGGAGAACATCTTCATCTACCTGCTGGATGTAGCCTCAAACAAGATGCTGTGTGACAATCCCCCACACGAGATGTCCAACGAGGGCAGACTAAGGTACATTGAGAGGATACGCACTTGGGAAAGATAAAGAAAGAACTTGATGAGATCATACAGGGGAAAATCCCAGGAGGGGAAATCACAGAGGCTCTTCATTTTGTAAGGGAGAATAAAAGTGCAGAATATTATTTAAATGGAGAAAAATGGCAGAAAACCACAACACAAAAGGACCCGGGGGGACATGGGCACACAACGCAGAAAGCTGGCAGACAGGGGCAGCAGGTAATCAGGAATGGTCATGGAAAGTTGGCCCTTATTTCACGGGGTTGGAGTGTGAGACTGTGGATGTCTCACTGTAACCGTACAAGGTGCTGGGGAGCACTGTGAGCAGTTTGGTTCCCCTTGTTTAAGGAATGATATAATTTCATTGGAGGCAGTTCAGAGAATGTTCACTGGGATGATCCCTGGTAGGGAGGGATTGTCTCACAGCAAAGGCTAAACAGGTTTGGGACTCTACTCACTGGAGTTTAGAGGAATGAGAGGGGATCACATTGAAACATCCAGGATTCACAAGGGACCTGACAGGGTAAATGCTGAGAGACTGTTCCCCCTCATGGGAGAGTCTAGGACCAGAGGGGCATAGTCTCAGTATAAAGGGCACCAATTTTAGACTGAGATGAGAAAGAATTTGTTCTCTCAGAGGGTTGAGAGTCTTTGGAACTCCTTGTCACAGAGAGCTGTGGGGGCAGAGACTTTGTGTATATTTAAGGATGAGACAGATTCTTGATCAGTCAGGGAATCAAGGATCACAGGGAAACAGCAGAACAGTGAGTGTGAGGCATTTTCGGCTCTGCCATGACCCTCTTTAATGGCACAGCAGGCTAGAGGGGCTGAATGGCCTACTCCTGTTGCTATTTCTTATAGATCTCAACTTGGAAGGTGTGTCTACAGAACTCTGAAAAATAGCACGCAGACAGATAGGAAAAACCAGTTGAGGAGATTCTGAAGAAGGGTCTAGGCCCGAATAATCAGCTTTTCTGCTCCTCTGATGCTGCTTGGCCTGCTGTGTTCATCCAGCTTCACACTTTGTTACCCTCTCTTTATACTTGGTGTTTTTAAGGAGAAGAACATGAAGTGATTGTAGAAACAGTGGTGTCTTGATGAAAATGAAAGACATTCTCTGTTGGAACAATCCGTGACTGAGCTGATTTCAGGGGTGTGTGAAGCAGAAGCAGAGAGTTGTGCTGGTCTAATGCGACCTGAGCCAATGACTGTTTACAACCAGACTGCGCTTATCTGGACCCTGAACAGAGTTCAATGCAATAAGGAATGGTTTGATGACTGGAGGAGATTAAATTCTTACTTTTAATTAAACAGTGACCTGCTCTTGTGATATATATCTCCCCTGCTGTCTGCTGGAGAGCAGGATGTCATAAAATTAATAAAAATGACACTGCTTTATATGGGAGGCTGGATAGTTGGCAATATTTAACCTTGATCTGTCACAGTCTGCTTAGCACCATCTGAGATGTGACTAAAGACACTGTTGCCACTCACACCCCACCCCCCGCCAACGCCCCCCCCACCATCCTTGCCTCCTGCACCACATCCTGGGGTTAACGTCTTTGCCATCATTCCAACGCCAGTGCCCCCCTCGCCCTTTCCACTTGACCCATCTTTCTCCACCAGTGTTTCAAGAATATTTGCATCTCTCCCTCAACAGAACGCTACCCTTTCTGTAGCCGAATGCAATTAAATTCTGGCTTCAGGCTTTCATTATTTCATCTAAGTATCCACCAACGATGTGTTTTAAGATGGTACTTGTGTCCTTCGTGTCACCTTATCTGTGCTGTTTGTCATAAATATGTTTCCTCCGAGAAAATTGTTATTAACCATTGTCCATGCCAATGTGCCAGCTGTTGCTCCCTCACCTCTGAGTCACAGAAACATTGAAATTAGGACCAGGAGGAGGCCATTCAGCCCTTCGAGCCGAATCCACCATTCAATACGATCGTGGCTGATTATCCAACTCAGTCCCCTGTTTCCTGTTTGTCTCCCCCATATCCTCTGACCCCCTTCAGCACTCAAAAAGCCACACCTAACTCAGTCTGGAAAACATTGAATGTTTTGGCTTCAGTTGTTTTCTGTGATGGAGAATTCCAAAGGCTTCCCAGTGTCTGGGTGAAGACATTTCTCCCCACCTCAGCCCGAATTTGCCTACACTGTACCCTTAGATTGTGAACCCTGGTTCTGGAATCCGTGGTCATCAGCAACATCCTCCCGCTTTTTATCCTGTCGAGTACCGTTAGAATTTTATAGGTTCCTATCAGATCTCCCCCTAATTCTTCTGCAATCCAGCGAATATGATCCAAACCGATTCAATCTTTCCTCATACGTCAGTGCCTACCATCCCAGGAATCAGTCTGGTAAAGCCTCAATGCAGTCCCTACATCACCAGAACACTCTTCCCTCAGGTAAGGAGGCCAAAACTTTCCTCAATACTCCAGGTGTGATCTCACCAAGGCCCTGTATAATTGCAACAGGATATCCTTGCCCCTGTATCTCAGAAGGTTCTTGCTCAGATCCTACTCCAGGGTTTGTAAAAAAAAATTATTGACACGTGGGATGTGGGCATTGCTGGCCGGGCCAGCATTTATTGCTCGTCCCTAGTTGCCCCTTGAGAAGGTGGCAGTGAGCTGCCTTCTTGAATCGCTGCAGCGCATGTGCTGTAAGTTGACCCATAATGTCCTTCGGGAGGGAATTCCAGGAATTTGTCCCAACGACAGTGAGGGAATGGTGACATATTTCCAAGTCAGGATGGTGAATGGCTTGGAGGGGAACTTGCAGGGGGGTGGTGTTCCCATGTATCTGCTGCTCCTTGTCCTTTTAGATGGAAGTCGTCGTGGGGTTTGGAAGGTGCTGTCTGAGGATCTTTGGTGAATTTCTGCAGTGCATCTAGTAGATATTACACACTGCTGCTACTGAGTGTCGGTGGTGGAGGGAGTGGGATGTTTGTGGATGTGGGGCCAATCAAGCGGCTGCTTTGTCCTGGATGGTGTCGAGCTTCTTGAGTGTTGTTGGAGCTGCACTCATCCAGGCAAGTGGGGAGTATTCCATCACACTCCTGACTTGTAGACAGTGGCCAGGTTTTGGGGAGTCAGGAGGTGAGTTACTTGCTGCAGAAATTCCCAGCTGCTTGTAGCCACTGTGTCCGGTTCAGTTTCTGATCAATGGCTGCGCCTGGGATTGGTGAGGGAATTCGTTTTTGGTAGCACCATTGAATATCAAAGAGTGGTGTTTAGATAGAGAGATAGCAGGAACTGCAGATGCTGGAGAATCTGAGATAACAAGGTGTAGAGCTGGATGAACACAGCAGGCCGAGCAGCATCAGAGGAGCAGGAAGGCTGATGTTTCGGGCCTAGACCCTTCTTCAGAAAGGGCCTTTAGATTGTATCTTTCTTGGAGATGGTCATTGCCTAGCCTTTATGCTCCGTAGATGTTCCTATGACACTCTGAGGGAGTTCTGCATTGCTGGAGGTGCTGGCTTTCAGTGGATTCATCATTTAACCGAGGAAGCCACCTTCCTCCCCCGTGGTCCTGCCTAGGAGAATTTCCTGTCCAGTGTCTCGCCCAGATTGATTCCTCAACTGACATCACACAAAACAAATTACTGCACTGCTGTTTAAGGGAGCTTGCTGTGTTTTATCTCGCATTGTAGCCAGGAGTGTAGCCAGAAACACCCTATTGTTCGCAAACCGCTCGGGGCAAATGTTGAGGTCATAGCCGGTGCTAGACAAATGCAACTCCTTATTTGTGTTAAGAGTCAATGAAAAGATTGATTTCTATTACTCACAAAACCAACGGAAAACAAACGCACCTTTGAAAATGATTTTAAATTTTGTTTTAAGAGATGTAAAGAAGAAACGTGAATACGGTTGGTCGGAGCAAATGCCTTTGATCCCTGTCGCCCTGTAACTTTAGGTTCCACTATATACATCCATAAACAGTTAAGGAAAATTTCTTTCATTCCCACCTTTGTGCAGCATTTTCAGTGTTTAATTAGTGAAATTACAGGGGTCAGTTCACACAATCAGTTTTTCGTGCTACTGCAATTAGCCTGTCGCTCCTGTCCCTTCAGTGACGCGACTGTGATTCAAATCATTCTTTTATTTTGAAATGTTAATACCGAAGGATAAAGTGGAGGCGTCACTGCCTGCTCAGTATCATTTTCTGTGCGCTGCCTCTGAATTAAATCACTTTTTGCAAAAGGGCTTTTAGAAACCGTCTCGCTAGATTTGGTTTTTCGATTGAAGCGCTTTCTAGAGTGACAGTGAGAGAGTGTGGGTGCGTCTGTGTTTCTGTGTGGCTCTCTGCACATGCATGTGAGTATGTGAATGTGTCTGTGTCTGAATTTGTATGAGTATGCATTCATGTTTATGAGTGCGTGTATGTTCGTGCATGTGAATTGGTGTAAGTTTAATAGTGTTAAGTGTGTGTGTGTGCGCGCATGTGTTCTGGGTGTGTTATGTGGGTGTCTGTGTGTGCACGTGTGCAGGTATATGCTTGGTGTGTGTGTGTGTGTTCTGGGTGTGTTGTGTGGGTGTCTGTGTGTGCGCGCGTGTAGGTATATGCTTGGTGTGTGTGTCTGTGTTCTGGGTGTGTTTTGTGGGTGTCTGTGTGTGCACGTGTGTAGGTATATGCTTGGTGTGTGTGTGTGTGTGTGTGTGTGTGTGTGTGTGTGTGTGTGTGTGTGTGTTTGTGTTCTGGGTGTGTTATGTGGGTGTCTGTGTGTGCACGTGTGCAGGTATATGCTTGGTGTGTGTGTGCATATGTTCTGGGTGTGTTGTGTGGGTGTTCGTGCATGTGTGTAGGTATACAGTTGGTGTGTGCATGCACACGTGTACTTGTGTATGTGTGTGTAAATATGTCTGTGTGTCCTTTTGTATGTGTAAGTGTGTAGGTATGTGTACCGTGTGTGTGTCCTGGCGTACTGTGTACAGTTTTTCTCCTTCCTTAAAGGGTGCACTGACACTGGAGCGGGTGCAGAGGAGGGTCCTTCGGTAGACTCTGGAGTTGAGAAGGTTGGCTTATGAGGAGAGATTGAGTAGACTGGGACTTTCTTCGTTGGAATTTAGAAGAATTAAGGGGGGAATCTTACAGAAACATGTAAAATAATGGAGGGAATAGGTAAGATGGAAGCAGGGAGGATGTTCCCACTGGCTGGTGAAACTAGAACAAGGTGGCATAGCCTCAAAATAATGGGGGAGCAGATTTAGAACTGAGTTGAGGAGGAACTTCTTCACCCAAAGGGTTGTGAATCTGTGGAATCCCCTGCCCAGTGAAGCAATTGAGTCTTCCCTCATTGAATGTTTTTAAGGCAAAGGTAGATTTTTGAACTGTAAAGGAATTAAGGGTTATGGTGAGTGGATGGGCAAGTGGAGCTGAGTCCCCAGAAAGATCAGCCACGATCTTATTGAATGATGATGCAGGCTCGAGGGGCCAGATGGCCTGCTCCTGCTCCTGTTTCTTATGTTCATGAGTGTATCTGACTGTGTGAAAACATGTATGTGTGTAAGTAGGCGTGTGCATGTGCTGTTTATGTGTTTGTGTGTGTGTATGTGTGTTTGTGTGTGTATGCCTGTGTGTGAGAGCGTGTGTGCGCAGGGGTGTTTGTGTGAGTGTGAAGGTTTGTGTGTGCCTGTGGGTGTGTATGTATGTCTGTAGATGTATGCGGGGTGTGTGTTTGCATGTCTGTGTGTCTAAATGTTTGGCTGTGTATGTGAGTGTACATGTATATATGTGTTTGTACATACTAGATCAAAAACAATCTCTGGTGTGCCAACCCTATGTACTTCAATGAGATTGCTTCTCTTTGTAAACTCATCGGTAGATCAACCTGCTAAATTCAAAGTCCCATTCTTGGACAGTCCCCCATTCCCAGGGATCAATCTCATGAACTTCTGATGCATTTATATCCTCCCTTAAATTTGCACACAATATTCCGGGTGTGGTTCTTAACAAAGCCTATTTAGAACTGCAGCAGGACTTCCTTATTCTTATTGTGAAGTAATCTAAAACACTTTAAGTGAAGGTCAGTATGCCACGGAGGTGTGGTGTATTGGTAATGTGACGGATCTAGTGTTTCAGCTAATGCTTTAGTGACGTGGGTTCAAATCCCATCACCACAGTAATTCACTAAAAACCTGGAATGGAATGCTAACTCAATTGAAGCTGTGGAACTGTTGTAAAAGTTGATCTGGTTTGCTAGTGTCCATTAGGGAAGTAAACTTGTTTCCCCTGTCTGGTGGGAGCTAAATTTCACTCTAGACTCTTAATAACCCTCTGAGTATTCAGGGGCAATATAAGCTGGTTTTGTCGGTGATGCCCACATCCCGTGACCAAATAAGGGAAAAATGCTTTAGTCATTACTTGTTATTGATTTTTTTGTATCCCTTTTATTATTAAATTCATCTGTACATTTATTGCTCATCCCTAGTTGCCTCTTGAGAAGGTGGGGGTGAGTTGCCTTCTCGAACCGCTGCAGTCCACCTGCTATAGGTTGACCCATAATATCCCTTAGGGAGGGAGTTCCAGCAACTCAGTACCTCAGTTCATAGTGCCTCAGCATCTTTGATGATCAGTATTTGCAACTTTGTAAATCATCTCTACTTTTCTCCCAAAATCCTGGAAGTAGGTGTTTGGTGGTGCAGGATGTCAGCATTCCTGAAAAAAAGGCACATTTTGTTCAGGATAATAAAGTGTGAAGCTGGATGAACACAGCAGGCCAAGCAGCATTTCAGGAGTGCTCCTAAGATGCTGCTTGGCCTGCTGTGTTCATCCAGCTCCACACTTTGTTATCTCGGATTCTCCAGCGTCTGCAGTTCCCATTATCACATTTTGTTCAGGTTTTTTTCAGTCTTGCTGTCATCAGGATAACTCAGAAGAATAGCATTGTAAAGGGAAATCGCCATTTCATACTGCATGAAGCAAGAGTGCCAGGTGGTTGGTGAGTGGACTCTGATTGGTAGAGGTGTAGTCAGAGATTGCACCAACTGAATGATGACTGACAGGTAACCGCCAAACTTTGTCTAAATTTAAACCAGGCAATTGGATGCTGATTGATCAAGGTGTCACCCAGAGGAATGAAATAGAGAAAGGCTGTCGGTAATTTTAAATTGAAACAAGTGCAGTGTACAATTGTTACATGCCATTTAAATATTTTTTCTGCTGTTCTATTCTTAGTTACAAAGTGAATAACCCCTCTCTTCTCAAAATTAAACTTGTCACACACACCTAACCCATCTCTTTCTGTTTGCAGCCCCTTTAAATGCCCCCACAGCTTACCCTTCTATCTATTGTCAACAATACTCTGTATGTAACCCTGTGCAGTCGCTGCCCTGGGAGCGTTTGATAGGCATAATGTAGAGGGAGTTTTACTCTGTATCTAACCCCGAGCTGCCGCTGCCCTGGGAGTGTTTGAATCCTCTGATAGTGCAATGATAACTCGGTGCATTTCACAGCACCAGCTGTAATAATGAGAGCAATTATTGCTGTCAAGAGAACAATTGTAGACTGAGCTCAGTGCCTGAGCTGCCCTGGCTTGTTGGCATGGAGCATTTAACCTGAATTCAGTGAAGGAAAACAAACACAAAATATCATGTTTTTTTCCTTTTGTATAAAATACGGTGACGAACAGGAGAGATATTTGTAAAATGAGCCTTTTGATTTGAAGTGAGACTGTCCAAGTGGAGGCATGACTTTTTATTACAATTGCTAACCAATTGGACAATGCTGACTTTGACCTATTTGCACTCTGCTAAACACTCCAGGATTGTTGATGCAGAATCTAACAGCATATTCAGTCAGATGAATAAAAACACAAGGTATTGGAGCAGGTGTAGCTATCAGGTCCCTCGGGCTGAATGCACTGTTGAATAAGATGATGGCTGATCTGCTCCCACACCTTTTTCGCACTCTCCCCATGTTCGCTAGGACTCTAGGATGTGGATCTTCAAATTCTGGAAATTTACAGATTGTAGTTTATCCATTTCTCAAATGTGTCTTCTTTGCTGATATTTATTATTTTGAATCTCACACTTTGATTCACTTTGATTTGAAAAGATTTATTGTCATGCGTACCTCAGTACAGTGAAAAGCTTTGTTTGTGAGCAGTACAGGCAGATCATTGTCAGCAAGGACATACAGAGAGTGGTGAGTGCATGTAGAGTCAGATACTTTAGGGACATTTAAGGGATTCTTGGATAGTCACATGGATGATAGCAAAATGATGAGTATGCATGTAATTTTTTGATCTTAGAGTAGGATAATAGGTTAGTACAACATCGTGGGCTGAAGGGCCTATACTGTGGTGTACTGTTCTATGCTCTAGATCATGGGATGGAAAGAAACTTGGACAGGGTAAGGCATACTGGCTTTATCACACTGCGCGTGCACTAAGCAAAATCAACATAATAAGATCAGCGTTTTTTTGAAGTTAGAGATTCCATTCATCAGTCTAATAATGACAGGGAAGAAGCTGTTTCTGAACTTGTTGGTGCGTGTGTTCAAGATACTGTATCTTCTGCCTGACCTCTGTCTCTCGTATGTAAGTTGTGTCTTCTATTGTAGACAGTTGTGGAATTTTATTCTGAGTCTTTGCCATGTCCTTATTCCCCTTTATGCTGTACATTGACTTTAGCTACTCTCCCTCTTTACATGCTTTGAAAAACTCTTACTTTTCACTTTTATTTTTCTAGCTTTTCATATTGTATCCTTTTTCTATTGTTACCCAATTTATTAATGATCCTTTGCTGATTTCTACATCAATCCCAATGCTCAGCTTTACTTTATAATGTAAGAAGATTTCTTTCAATCTGGTGAAATGCTTTACTTCAGAGTAAATCAACAACTTTTCTTTCTGGCTGAATTTTTTTGTGGAATATATTTTTGTTGAGCAGTCTGTATTATTTATTTAAATGTTTTCCCCTTCTTATTCAAAGCCATATTAGTTACTTAATTTATCCAATCAATTTTACCCTGTTAGAATCGTAGAATTTATTATATGGAGGCCATTCAGCCCATTGTGCCTGTACCAGCTCCAGAAAGAGCTACCCAACTAGTCCTATTCTTGAGCCCTATCTCATTTACTTTCTAAATACATTACTTTCAAATATATTTGTGGCTCTATTTTGAAATCTCCTATGGAGGATCTCTCCAGGTGCCTATATAATTAGCTTCAATAAACTTTAGGATTCTTATTTTTGGACTCAAGTAAGTCACTCTCAAACTTAATAAGGAATTCAATTGTTTGGTGTTTTTAGTTTATGGGACATGAATGTCACTGGCTGTTGATGAGCACATATTACTGTAGCGATCGTGAATTTTTATCTTTCTACATTTTTGATTATGGATTGATATTGGAAAGGAATGGCTTTAAAAGCTTGGGATTGTTGAAGAATTGCTGAAGGTTTTGACATCAAGTCAACTGGCCCTAATTGTAAGTACTGTTTACACAGCTGCTTGTTCAAGCAGGAGTGGCAGCTGATTTTGCAGACGAACTGGAGGCAAGGGATGTGTATGAATGAAGCTTCGGCTGTCTACAAGTAGCCGATTGGTCTGTGGATGAGTGATTGTCAATGGCAAAGGTCTTCTGCCTGACAACAGCTATGTGATTGGCTCCCAAACCATCAAATAGCTCAAGGGTGGGAATGTTTTGACAGAAACCACCATGCTGGTGGAGGAGGAGTTCTTTTGTTCTGCAGTAAAATATATCTGAAGACAGTTACTGTAAGTTTTGACTGTTAATTGACCCTTTGTAAATGGGAATGACTCAACCTATGCATCCTACAAACAACTGAAAATATCTATTAAAAAAAGGATTGGAGGGGCAGCATTCCGATCAGCAGAAAACTCATCACAGCAAACCCTGTCAACAGGGACCCCTGAATGGCCTTCCCTGTCTTTCTCTCCATCCATAACACCCATTTTTCTCCTTGTCTGTGCCTGATTATATGTGTGTGCGCCATGGGGGAGTTCATAAGGGAGTTGGTGTTCAAACTCATAGAGTGATAGTCAACAGTTCATTTGTAGAGAGAATATGTGACGAATAGAAGCACAGAAACTAAGAACAGAAGTAGGCCATTCAGCCCTTCAAGCCTGTTCTACCAACCAATGTGATTATGCTGATCATCCAACTCATTACCCTGTTCCAACTTACTACCTCATACCCATTGAACCCTCTACCTCCCTAAGTTCTGGGAGGCAATGTTTGGTGGTATTATTGCCGAATTGTTAATCCAAAGACTCAGATAATGTTTTGGAGACCCACGTTCAAATCCTGCCATGGCAGATGGTGGAATTTAAATTCAATAAATATCTGGAATTAAGAATCTAATGATAACCATGAATCCATTGGTGATTGTCAGGAAAACCCATCTGGTTCACTAATGCCCTTTAGCGAGGGAATCGGCAATCCTTACCTGGTCTGGCCTACATGTGACTCCAGACCCACAGCAATGTGGTTGACTCTTGACAATCAGGGATGGGCAATAACTGCTCAACTAGCCAGCAGTGCCCTTACCCAGTGGATGAATAATAATAAAAAAATCTGTCTAACTCCTTCTTGAAAACATCCAGTGTGTTGGCATCAACTGGTAAAGGGGCAGTTGGGAAATGGGAGGCCTTTAAGAATGAGATAATGAGAGTTTGTCAACAGTATGTTCCTGTTAAAGTGAAGGACGAGGCTGATAGGTGTGGGGAATTGTGGATGAAGAGTGAAATTGAGGTTCTGGTTAAGAGCAACTAGGAAGCATACATCAGGTAGAGGCAGTTGGGATTGAGTGAACCCCTTGAGGAGCATAGGGCATTGATGAGGCCACTTTTAGAATACTGTGCACAATTCTGGCCTCCCTGCTATAGGACAGATGGTGTTAAACTTGAGAGGGTTCAGAAAGGATTTACAAGGATGTTGCCAGGGTTGGAAGGTTTGAGTTATAGGGAGAGGCTGAATAGGTTGGGGCTATTTTTTCCCTGGATTGTCAGTGACCTATTAGAGGCTTATAAACTTTTCAGGAGCATGGATAGGGTGAATTGCCAAGGACTTTTTCCAAGGGTGGGAGAGTCCAAAACTAGAAAGCATGGGTTTTCTGATTGGTCTAGGCCCGAAACGTCAGCTTTTGTGCTCCTAAGATGCTGCTTGGCCTGCTGTGTTCATCCAGCCCCACATTTTGTTAGCATGGGTTTAAAGTGATTTGGGGGAGGGGGGAGGAATTTTAAAAGGACCTGATGAATAACTTTTTCACGCAGAGGGTGTTGTGTGTATAGAACCAGCTGCCTGAGGAAGTGGTGGAGTCTGGTACAATTACAGCATTTAAAGGGCATCTGGATAGGTGTGTGAGTAGGAAGGGTTTAGAGGGATATGGGTTAAATGCTGTCAAATGGCACTAGGCCATATTGGGATGTCGGGTCAGAACTGATGAATTGGACCGAAGGGCCTGTTTCTATGCTGTATGACTCTATGACTCTACACCTGTTTTCTGATGCAGAGAATTCCACAGACCTGCTACTGTCTGGATGTAGAAATTTCTCATCATCTCAGTCCTAAATATCTGTCCTGCTCCTTAAACTGTGACCCCTGGTTCTGCACTCCCTAGTCATTGAGAACATCCTTCCTGCAATTACCCTTCGCCCTGTTAGAATGTTCTTGGTTTCTGTGAGATTCTTCATCATTCTTCTCAACTCCAGTGAATACAATGACCCAGGTCCTCTTCATTCGTCTGTCCTGCCATCCCAGGGATCAGTCTGGTAAACATCTCTATAACTCTATGACTCCAGGATTGGCTGAGCTTGACTTCCAGTGCACTACCCCTGGTGAAAGGAGGCGAGAAAGTCAGAGGAGGGTGGGTTGGGGGCATGCTACAGTGCAGGTTTGGGCCAGGGAAAAGGGAATAGCGGAGAGGGGAACAAAGAATGGGGGGGGGGAATGTGAGGTGTAACATTACCTGTCCCTAGTTGTCCCTTGAGAAGGTGGGGGTGAGCTGCCTTCTTCAACCGCTGCAGTCCATGAGTTGTAGGTTGACCCACAAGGTCCTAATGGGAGGGAATTCCAAGGGAATGGAACGCTTTGCCTGCAACGGTCGTAGATTCGCCAACTTTAAGTACATTTAAGTCATCATTGGGCAAGCATATGGACGTACATGGAATAGTGTAGGTTAGATGGGCTTGAGATCGGTATGACAGGTCGGCACAACATCGAGGGCCGAAGGGCCTGTACTGTGCTGTAATGTTCTATTTTGACCCAGTGACAGTGAAGGAACGGTAATATATTTCCAAGTCAGAATGGAGAGTGGCTTGGAGGGGAAGTATGATGGTTGCATGTTCCCAGAGAAAATTTTATTGTGAGATTTTGATTTAAGCCCAGCTCATCATCTGATGCTGCATCAGACACAGGGTTGTTTCCACAATGATCCGGGGCAAGAGGTGGTGATAAACACTCCCACTTTTCCTTAAAATTCAGTTCCTGAGATGATTCCACGTGGGGCAGGAGGGAGGGCACGGATTTGCTATTGCTTGGGATCGATGGCTACTCAGGCAGTGCAGTAATCTGTCAGTGTTGTACAGGGAAGTGGGCCAGGTCTGGTTGGTCAGTGCTTTCATTGGATGTGCTTTCTCTCTCTCTCTCTCTCTCTCTCTCTGTCTCTCGCAGAGAAGCAGTGATCACAAAGTCAAGAATTGAATGTAACGGGCTACACAAGACTGACATCCAGGTCACCAAGATGAGCCACATGGTGGCTCCGTTGCCAAGCGACAAACAAGGTGGGTGGAGCTACTTCATCCAAATCCATCATCTCCAACTCTCCTACCTCACACCCTTTCCCAATCTCCTCTCTCCAGGCCCCCCATTCCTCTCCCAACATCCCTTCTCTCCCTGTTCCCGTTTCCCTCCTCTTCTGTCCCATCACCCTCTCTGAGCCCTTATCCAAGCCTGTCCCATTTTCCAATTGCACCCTTCTCTCTCCTTCTCCAATCCCTCCCCCACTGCCCAACCCCTCTCAGCACTCTCCCACACCCTGTACGCCAAACCCTCTGATCCCAACTCCTGCCCCAAAGCCTTTCCATTCCGACTCCCCCCATCTCATCATCCTGTCACTCCCACCCTCCACAGAGCCCCCCCCCATTCTTTGTTCCCCCCTCCGCTATTCCCTTTTCCCTGGCCCAAACCTGCACTGTAGCATGCCCCCAACCCACCCTCCTCTGACTTTCTCGCCTCCTTTCACCATCTCGCCTCCACACCTTCCTCCTCCTCCCCTGCCCTTCATCCCCAATCCTCTCATGAGACCCTTCCATCTTCATGCCCCAACGTTACCACATGCCTTTTGCTCACCATCCCTGTCATCTACCTTCATCCCATCCCTGTCTCTTGCACGCTCTCCTAATCTTCCTCCTTCCATTGCCATTTGATTTGGCTAGTTACTCACTCAGTCAAAGACTTAAATCTCCTTTGACTTTTTGTCTTCCTTCATACAGTGATCATTATCCCTGTGATGGATGAGAATGTGGAGAGAGTGATCTCTGTGATTGTGGTAAGGACACTGTATCTTTCTCCACCTCGTGTGTGTGTGTGTGTGTGTGTGTGTGTGTGTGTATGTGTGTGTGAGAGAGAGAGGGTCTCTGTAATGGTGTGTGCGAGAGTGTGTGTGTGTGTGCCTGTGTGTCCATGTATGTGTGTGAGAGGGGGTGTGTGAATACATGTGTCTGTCTGTATGTGAGAGAGGGTCTTTGTAAGTGTGTGTGTATGTGTGTGTGTGTGCGCGAGAGAGAGAGAAAGAGACAGGCAGAATGTGAACACCCAGTTCTCAGTGGGTCCTGTTCAACGTCTCAGACACTCGTGCATACTTCAAGCACGCAATGGGTCATCATGGGCAGAGATCTACAGCACAGAGAACATTTCTTCGGCCCATCACATCCATGCTGGTCAAAAACAGCCACCTCACTATTTTAATTCTAGTTCCGTGCACATGGCCCGTTACCTTGGCATCGCAACTATACATCGAAACACTTCTCCAATGTGAGAAGTTGCACAACACCAGGTTCTAGTTCATAAAATGTGAGGCTGGATGAACACAGCAGGCCAAGCAGCATCTCAGGAGCACAAAAGCTGACGTTTCGGGCCCAGACCCTTCATCAGAGAGGGGGATGGGGGGAGGGAACTGGAATAAATAGGGAGAGAGGGGGGAGGCGGACCGAAGATGGAGAGTAAAGAAGATAGGTGGAGAGGAGAGTATAGGTGGGGAGGTAGGGAGGGGATAGGTCAGTCCAGGGAAGACGGACAGGTCAAGGAGGTGGGATGAGGTTAGTAGGTAGCTGGGGGTGCGGCTTGGGGTGGGAGGAAGGGATGGGTGAGAGGAAGAACCGGTTAGGGAGGCAGAGACAGGTTGGACTGGTTTTGGGATGCAGTGGGTGGGGGGGAAGAGCTGGGCTGGTTGTGTGGTGCAGTGGGGGGAGGGGATGAACTGGGCTGGTTTAGGGATGCAGTGGGGGAAGGGGAGATTTTGAAACTGGTGAAGTCCACATTGATACCATATGGCTGCAGGGTTCCCAGGCGGAATATGAGTTGCTGTTCCTGCAACCTTCGGGTGGCATCATTGTGGCAGTGCAGGAGGCCCATGATGGACATGTCATCAAGAGAATGGGAGGGGGAGTGGAAATGGTTTGCGACTGGGAGGTGCAGTTGTTTGTTGCGAACTGAGCGGAGGTGTTCTGCAAAGCGGTCCCCAAGCCTCCACTTGGTTTCCCCAATGTAGAGAAAGCCGCACCGGGTACAGTGGATGCAGTATACCACTTTGGCAGATGTGCAGGTGAACCTCTGCTTAATGTGGAATGTCGTGCAGGTGAACCTCTGCTTAATGTGGAATGTCGTTGCAGGTGAACCTCTGCTTAATGTGGAATGTCGTTGCGGCTTTCTCTACATTGGGGACCCGGTGCGGCTTTCTCTACATTGGGGACCCGATGCGGCTTTCTCTACATTGGGGAAACCAAGCGGAGGCTTGGGGACCGCTTTGCAGAACACCTCCGCTCAGTTCGCAACAAACAACTGCACCTCCCAGTCGCAAACCATTTCCACTCCCCCTCCCATTCTCTTGATGACATGTCCATCATGGGCCTCCTGCACTGCCACAATGATGCCACCCGAAGGTTGCAGGAACAGCAACTCATATTCCGCCTGGGAACCCTGCAGCCATATGGTATCAATGTGGACTTCACCAGTTTCAAAATCTCCCCTTCCCCCACTGCATCCCTAAACCAGCCCAGTTCATCCCCTCCCCCCACTGCACCACACAACCAGCCCAGCTCTTCCCCCCCACCCACTGCATCCCAAAACCAGTCCAACCTGTCTCTGCCTCCCTAACCGGTTCTTCCTCTCACCCATCCCTTCCTCCCACCCCAAGCCGCACCCCCAGCTACCTACTAACCTCTTCCCACCTCCTTGACCTGTCCGTCTTCCCTGGACTGACCTATCCCCTCCCTACCTCCCCACCTACACCCTCTCCACCTATCTTCTTTACTCTCCATCTTCGGTCCGCCTCCCCCTCTCTCCCTATTTATTCCAGTTCCCTCCCCCCATCCCCCTCTCTGATGAAGGGTCTAGGCCCGAAACGTCAGCTTTTGTGCTCCTGAGATGCTGCTTGGCCTGCTGTGTTCATCCAGCCTCACATTTTATTATCTTGGAATCTCCAGCATCTGCAGTTCCCATTATCTCTGATACCAGGTTCTAGTTCAGCTGGTTTATTTGAAAACACAAGCTTGCCCCTTCATCAGGTGAAACTTATGATTTCACATAAACCTATTGGACTGTAACCTGGTGTTGTGTGATTTCTGACCTTGTCCCTCCCAGTCTAACACCAGCACCTCCATGTCATGGCTACCATTGACAGCACCAACTGCCTTCTTCAATGTGATTGCACAATACAGGCGGTGAGTTCCAGATTCTCACCACCCTCTGGGTGTAAAGTTATTCCGCATGCCGCCCCTCTAAACCTCCTGCCCCTTATCTTCAATCTATGCCCCTTGTCATTGAGCCCTCCATCAATGGGAGAAGTTTCTTCCTGTTAGTTCTGTCTTTGCCCCAGATAATGTTTATACATGTCAGTTGTCCCTGTCTCAGCCTCCTCTGCTCCAATGATGATGGTGTCTTGGTCATTTCACTGGGTGGGTAATCCCAGGCTAATGCTGTCAATATGTCTCCGATGGGCTCACATATCCCTGTAGCAGCTGGTGGAATTTCAAATGATTTCATAAAACCTGGAACCTGAAGCATGTCTCAGAGATAGTGACCGTGAAACCTACATTTTGATTGTTCACTGGTTCACTCATGTCCTCCAGGGAAGGAAACTGCCATCCTTATTTGGTGAGGCCTACATGTGACTCCAGACCCACAGCAATGTGGTTGGCTCCACTCTTAACACCCTTTGAATGGCCAAGCATGACATTTAAGTTCAAGGGGCAATTAAGGATGAGCAGCACCTTCTGGCCCTACCAGCAATGTCTACAACGCGTAAAGCAACAAAAATATTAATCTAGGCTCACTATATGTGTGTAATGTGGAAAGTTTCACCTATTAAGTGTATATGCCTTCAGGCAAGGGTGTGAGATTTGATGGCTCCAAAGTGGGTCATTTCTAAGAACATCATTGTGGCACTGCAGGAGGCCCATGATGGACATGTTGTCTGAGGAATGGGAGGGGGAGTTATTATTTCTGATACATTTCTAAGAACATTGCTCCAGGACGCTGGTTAGCTCAGTTGGCTGGATGGCTGGTGAGTGATGGCAATGGTGCGGGTTCAATTCCTGTGCGAGCTGAGGTTACCATGAAAGACTCTCCTTCTCAACATCTCCCCTTGCCTGAGGTGTGGTACCCCTCAGATTAACCCACCACCGGTTGTGTCTCTCTCATGATGGAGCAGCTGTGCAGTCTTCTTCTTATTCATTGTTAGGATGAAGGCATTGCTGGCTGGGTCACCATGTATCACCCTCCCCTAATTGCCCACAGGGCAGTTGAGAGTCAACCACATTTGCTCTGGGTCTGGAGTCACATGTAGGCCAGACCAGGTAAGGAGGGCAGTTTTCCTTTATCAGTGAACCAAATGGGTTTTTCCAACAATGGATTCATCATTAGACTCCTTATTCCAGATTTTCTTTTATTGAATTCAAACTTCACCATCTGCCATGAAGGGATTAGAACCCGGGGGGGTCCCCAGAACATTCATTCGGTTAAAACTTTGGCACAACATTGTGGGCTGAAGGGCCTGTACTGTGCTGCACTGCTCTATATTCTATTTCTTAGTCTCTGGATTAACAATCCAGCGATAATAGCACTAGGCTTTCGCCTTCCCATAAGTCTGGTAAGGTAAGGCGACTTTAGTTTTCACCTACAGCTCCGGACTGTTTTATCTTTACCTTTTACATTGTTTCCAGCCTGCCAGCCTTTCCAGTTCTAATTTCTTGTCATTCTCTTGAAATCCATTGATTTTCTTGTTACTCTCAGTCACTGCCATTTTAATCTCTCCACCAGTAACAGCTCTGCGTTCAGCTGCCTTGGGCTTGTCTCTGCAATTCCAACCCAAAACCTCGCAATTTTATCTCCTAACTTGAGACACTCCTTAACACCATCTTTGATGATGTTTGTGGTCACCCAAGGTATTGTCTTGTTCTGACCTTTGCCACAATATTTATCCTCTTCTAGATTTATTGTGGTGTCCTGGAGAACGTCGATGAACTGTCGCTGAACCTTCTAGAAAAACACGTGAGTATGGATTTGTTGATACATCCTAAAATTGACTTCAGTCCGTTAAACGCTCTGGCCTGCACCTGGCACTTATCTGCCCCAATAAAGTACCATCTCAGCTTGAAGAGGATCTTAGTCAGAAAATTGTGGGTTACCTACAAACCTATGAACAGAACAACAAAGAACAAGAGGAGGCCACTCAGCTATTTGAGTTTGTGCCACCATTCAATGAGATTGTGGCTGATCTGATTTTAACCCCGACTCTACATTCCTGCATATCCAATGATAATCTTTTCATCTCCTTGACCATCAGGAATCTATCGATCTCTGCCTTAAAGACACTGGATCCCACAGTTGACTTGTTGACCTTCCAAGTGTAGTATTTTCTTATCTGTTCCTGTGATGTGAGAAGGTGGTGGAGAGCTACCCTCTTGAGCTGCTACAGTTCATGTGCTATAGGTATTCAGGGGGGAATTCTAGAATTTTAACCCACTGAAGAAACAACAAGATATTTCCAAGTTTGGGAGGTGGAGCTTTGTTCATGTATCTGGTGCCTTTGTCCATCTAGTTTGTAGTAGTCACAGGTTTGGAAGGTGCTGTCTGAGAAGCCTTAGTGAATTTCTGCAGTGCATCTTGTAGATGGTACACACTGCTGCGACTGTCGGTGGTGGAGGGAGTGGGATGTTTGTGGATGTGGTGCTGATCAAGTGGCTGCTTTGCCCTGGATGGAGTCAAGTTCCTTGAGTGTTGTTGGGGCTCCACCCATCCAGGCAAGTGGGGAGTGTTCCATCCCACTCCTGACTTGTGCCTTGTAGATGGTGGACAGAATTTGGGGAGTCAGGAGGTGAGTTACTTGTTGCAGTATTCCTAACTCCTGGCCTGCTCTTATCGCCACTGTGTTTATGTGGAGAGGCCAATTGAGTTTCGGGCCAATGATAACCCTAGCATGTTGGTAGAGGGGGGTTCATTGATGGTAACACCATTAAATATCAAGGGCATTGGTTAGATTGTCTCTTGTTGGTGATGGTCATAACTTGGCATTTGTGTGGCACGAATGTGACTTGCCTCTTATTAGCCCAAGCCTGGATATTGTTCCGATCTTGTTGCATTTGAGCACGGACTGTTTCAGTATCCAAGGAATTGCGAACGGTGCTGAACATTGTGCAATCATCGGCAAACATTCCCACTTCTGATCTAATGATGGAGGGAAGGCTATTGATGAAGCAGCTGAAGATTATTAGGTCTGGGACACTACCCTGAGAAAGTAGTGTTCTGGTGCAGTGCTAGTGTCTCTACCTCTGAGCCAGTCAGCTCCAGAAGTGTACAAAAGTGTAGCTCACCAGGTTGTTTCAAAAAAATATCTCCCCTGAGGAACTAGGGTCGTGTGGTGTAGTGGTAATGTTCCCACCTCTGGGCTATGAAAGCCAGGTTCCGTTCAGCTGTGTGTCATAACACCTAAACAGGTTGACTAAAATAATGAGGGAGGTGATTATGGAGTAGTCGGGGTGGCTTTGGTGTAATAACTGAGAGTAACCTGAGGAGCTCCTGCAGGGATGTCCTGGAGCTGAGATGACTGACCTCCAATAAGTTTCCTATGTATGAGGATTGAGGGAGGCACTAGCTTTTGGATATATCATTAAATCAAAGGCTTATCCTCTCCTCACAGTCAGATGTAAATCATTATACAGAGAGCAGAGAAGCCATCAATATTTATCTCTAAAGCAGTATCCGAAAGGCAGGTAACAAGGTGTAGAGCTGGATGAACACAGCAGGCCAAGCAGCATCAGAGGATCAGAAAAGCTGACGTTTCGGGTCCGGACCCTTCTTCAGAAAATGAAGAATTATTCTGAAGAAGGGTCCAGAAACATCAGCTCTCCTGATCCTCTGATGCTGCTTGACCTGCTGTGTTCATCCAGCTCTACACCTTGTTATCTCGGATTCTCCAGCACCGGCAGTTCCCACTATCCCCCAAAGGCAGGTGTTCAGGTTATTGTCACATTACTGGTGGGGGAGCTTGCTGTGTGTAAATTGGCTTCTGGTTTCCGATGTTCCAACAGTGATGAGTTCAAGGCTCTCATTGCCTTCAGAGTGTTTAATGACATCAAGTGAAATGAGGGCTGGGTGTTGAGTCCCTGTTGGCATTTGTCCCACCTTCTCCCAGCTTTCCCTGCCGAAGAAGACCATTTGGTTTCATGAGACAGCTCACCACCACCTTCTGAAGGGACGGGTGATATATACTGGGCCAGCCAGCGAGCCCCACCTCCCATGAATGAATATACAAAAGAAAAACTTGTCCATTTTTCCTGTAAAAGTCTCTGTAGATCTGCGCAGAGGGACAGAGACTGGCCCAGCTTTCTGGGAGGTGGCTTCCCTGCTCAGCTTCTGACAAGCTGGACCTCTTGACCATACATGAAGGGGCAGACTCGGTTTCCATTCAGCTGGAAGCTGTCCCGTCCAACAGTGCAGCATCCTGCCAGCATGGCACGGTGTGTGCTAGCCTCAGTTATTAGAATCTGAATTCACAACATTCCAACTCACAGCATGATAGAATCACAGGACTGTTTGGGCACAAAATGAGGCCACTCAGCCCATCGGGCCTGCACTGGCCCTTCAAAAGAGCATCATTACCGCCTGCAATCTCCTGCATTCTCCACAAATCCCTGCACACCATTTCTATCCAAATAATCATCAAACAACACCCCCCCCCACCGACCTCGTTGAGAGATTCACATGATGGTAACACAGTGACAAATGGAGCAGTACTGCCCAAAGCGGATTGAATCCTCCCCATGTTATACGCCAGCCTCCACCCTGCGATGACCCTGTTTTGTCCCATTTCTGTCACAGATCTGTGCGACTTGCAAAAGGGTGCACGCGCTCCTGAACCCGCTGAGCTGGAGCCACATCGGTTTACATCAGAGCTACACAGCAGAGGCAGAGCTACCCGGGGCATTCAATGAGCTCGACCACAAGATTCTCCAGCTGTGCGGTAGGTACAGGACCCCTCCCCAGCTGTGTGGTACATACAGGACCCCACCCCAGCTGTGTGGTACGTACAGGAACCCCCCAGCTGTGTGGTACATACAGGACCCCACCCCAGCTGTGTGGTACGTACAGGACCCCCCCTAGCTGTGTGGTACGCACAGGACCCCTCCCCAGCTGTGTGGTACATACAGGCCCCCTCCCCAGCTGTGTGGTACATACAGGACCCCTCCCCAGCTGTGTGGTACATACAGGCCCCTCCCCAGCTGTATGGTACATACAGGCCCCTCCCCAGCTGTGTGGTACGTACAGGACCCCTCCCCAGCTGTATGGTACATACAGGCCCCTCCCCAGCTGTGTGGTACATACAGGACCCCTCCCCAGCTGTATGGTACGTACAGGACCCCTCCCCAGCTGTATGGTACATACAGGCCCCTCCCCAGCTGTATGGTACATACAGGCCCCTCCCCAGCTGTGTGGTACATACAGGCCCCTCCCCAGCTGTATGGTACATACAGGCCCCTCCCCAGCTGTATGGTACATACAGGCCCCTCCCCAGCTGTATGGTACATACAGGACCCCTCCCCAGCTGTGTGGTACGTACAGGACCCCTCCCCAGCTGTATGGTACATACAGGCCCCTCCCCAGCTGTGTGGTACATACAGGCCCCTCCCCAGCTGTGTGGTACATACAGGCCCCTCCCCAGCTGTATGGTACATACAGGCCCCTCCCCAGCTGTGTGGTACATACAGGACCCCTCCCCAGCTGTATGGTACGTACAGGACCCCTCCCCAGCTGTGTGATACGTACAGGACCCCTCCCCAGCAGGGCTCACAACAACACATCAGGGCAGTCGAGGGGAATGGTGTTGAAGGAACATTACTCTGTATCTAACCCCGTGCTGTCCCTGTCCTGGGAGTGTTTGATGGGGACAGTGTAGAGGGAGCTTTACCCTGTATCTAACCCTGTGCTGTCCCTGTCCCTGGGAGTGTTTGATGGGGACAGTGTAGAGGGAGCTTTACCCTGTATCTAACCCTGTGCTGTCCCTGTCCCTGGGAGTGTTTGATGGGGACAGTGTAGAGGGTGCTTTACCCTGTATCTAACCCCGTGCTGTCCCTGTCCCTGGGAGTGTTTGATGGGGACAGTGTAGAGGAAGCTTTACCCTGTATCTAACCCCGTGCTGTCCCTGTCCCTGGGGGTGTTTGATGAGGACAGTGTTGAGGGAGCTTTACTCTGCATCTAACCCCATGCTGCCCCTATCCCAGGAGTGTGAGTATTGGGAGGTAGGAATGACGTTTGATTTAGAGCTATATGGAGTGCAATTTGGGACAGTATGGAGGTGATTTGGAGAGGGAGTGAGTTTTGGTGGTGGGGTCTGATTGGGATTCTGGATCTGGGATCTGCCTTGTGAGGGTGCGCTGTGTCTGTGCTGGCGAAGTTTACTCTGTATCAAACCCTGTGAGGCCCCTCTAAGTTTGATGGGTAACAGTGTAGAGGAAGCTTCACTCTCTAGCTAACCTTGTGCTACCCTTCTCGTGGGTGTCTTAGAGGTGGACAGTGTGGATACGGCTATGGGACTGGGTGCGTTAGAGGTTGACTTTGTAGAGGGGACAATGGGACTGGGTGTGTTAGATATGGACAGTGTAGAGGGGACTATGGGACTGGGTGTGGTAGATGTGGACAGTGTAGAGGGGACAATGGGACTGGGTGTGGTAGATGTGGACAGTGTAGAGGGGACAATGGGACTGGGTGTGGTAGATGTGGACAGTGTAGAGGGGGCTATGGGACTGGGTGTGGTAGATATGGACAGTGTAGAGGGGACTATGGGACTGGGTGTGTTAGATATGGACAGTGTAGAGGGGACCTTGGGGCTGGGTGTGGTAGATATGGACAGTGTAGGGGGGACTATGGGACTGGGTGTGTTAGATATGGACAGTGTAGAGGGGACTATGGGACTGGGTGTGGTAGATGTGGACAGTGTAGAGGGGGCTATGGAACTGGGTGTGGTAGATATGGACAGTGTAGAGGGGACTATGGGACTGGGTGTGTTAGATATGGACAGTGTAGAGGGGACTATGGGGCTGGGTGTGGTAGATATGGACAGTGTAGGGGGGACTATGGGACTGGGTGTGTTAGATATGGACAGTGTAGAGGGGACTATGGGACTGGGTGTGTTAGATATGGACAGTGTAGAGGGGACTATGGGACTGGGTGTGTTAGATGTGGACAGTGTAGAGGGGACTATGGGACTGGGTGTGTTAGATGTGGACAGTGTAGAGGGCTCTATGGGACTGGCTGTGTTAGATGTGGACAGTGTAGAGGGGACTATGGGACTGGGTGTGGTAGATGTGGACAGTGTAGTCGGCTCTATGGGACTGGGTGTGATAGATATGGACAGTGTAGAGGGGACTATGGGACTGGGTGTGATAGATATGGACAGTGTAGAGGGGGCTATGGGACTGGGTGTGGTAGATGTGGACAGTGTAGAGGACTCTATGGGACTGGGTGTGTTAGATATGGACAGTGTAGAGGGGACTATGGGACTGGGTGTGTTAGATATGGACAGTGTAGAGGGCTCTATGGGACTGGGTGTGTTAGATATGGACAGTGTAGAGGGGACTATGGGACTGGGTGTGATAGATATGGACAGTGTAGAGGGGACTATGGGACTGGGTGTGATAGATATGGACAGTGTAGAGGGGACTATGGGACTGGGTGTGTTAGATGTGGACAGTGTAGAGGGGACTATGGGACTGGGTGTGATAGATATGGACAGTGTAGAGGGGACTATGGGACTGGGTGTGTTAGATATGGACAGTGTATGGGGGCTATGGGACTGGGTGTGGTACATGTGGACAGTGTAGAGGGGACTATGGGACTGGGTGTGTTTAGATATGGACAGTGTAGAGGGGACTATGGGACTGGGTGTGATAGATATGGACAGTGTAGAGGGGACTATGGGACTGGGTGTGTTAGATATGGACAGTGTATAGGGGGCTATGGGACTGGGTGTGGTACATGTGGACAGTGTAGAGTGGATTATGGGGCTGGGTGTGTTAGATATGGACAGTGTAGGGGGGACTATAGGACACTGGGTGTGTTAGATATGGACAAAGTGGGGGGAGCTATGGCACTGAGTGTGTTCGATATGGACAGTGTAGGGGGGGGATATGGCACTGAGTGTGTTAGATATGGACAGTGTAGGGGGGGATATGGCACTGAGTGTGTTCGATATGGACAGTGTAGGGGGGGATATGGCACTGAGTGTAGGTGTTGTTTGGTGGAGAGTTGGTTCAGGTGGATGCTAACATTTGACCTTTCACTTTTGTACAGGTGAACTGTACGACCAGGATGCTGCTTCCCTTCAGCTGAAAGTTATTCATTATGTAAGTCTTCAATTGACTAATTTGTCAAAGCTCTTGTGGGTATTCCTGTAAAACAATTACAATGAGGTTGGAAGGAGACTCAGAACGATGTCAGTGTATAAGCTGTTAAGCTCTTGATAACGTGAACAGAAGTTGCTGGAAAAGCTCAGCAGGTCTGGCAGCATCAGTGACAAAAAGATCAGTTAACATTTTGGGTCCGGTGACGTTTCTTCAGAACTGATGGTAGCTGGGAAAACGTCAGTTTATATGCAGAAAATAGGGAGGGGGATGGTGTAGGAAGTAAATGATGGGATAGAGCCTGAGGAGAGAGAAGAAAAATTGGACTGACAAAGGATTTGATAATGTTCCGGCTGGGATGCTGAATAGCTGTTCATGGGGACTACTGGTGACGAGGTGATGTATAATGGTAGGCTATGGGATAACTAGGCCTGGTGTGTGAGGTACTGGGCTAGGACATGAGAGAGTTTAGGCCCTAAGATTATTGAACATGATATTGAGTCCAGAGGGCTGCAGAGTCCCCAGGTGGAAAATGAGGTGTTGTTCCTCCAGCTTGTGTTGAGCTTCACTGGAACACTGTAGCAAGCCAGAGACAAAGATGTTGGCCAGGGAGCAAAGTGGTACATTGAAGTGGCAGGTAACAGGTAGCTCAGGGTCTTTTTTGTGAGCATAATGTAAATGTTCTGCGAAGTGGTGACCCAGTCTAAGCTCCTGATAATATCACCTTTAGGTGTTAAAGTGTTAGCCACTGATGTAGCAGAGGCATTTTCCAAAAGGTCATTGATTCAGAAAAGTCCTTTCGCATAAGAGAGAACACAAAAGGAGGGAGACAGAAAGCAGGAATCTATGAGTCAAACATCAGGCAGTGGGCATATTATACTAGGGGATTTAGAAAGTGTCAGTGCTATCAGTCAAAGACAACATATTTTTGTAAAAGAAAATGGTATTTGATGAATTTATTAGAATTCTTTGAGAATAGAACAAGCAGGATAGATAATGGGGAATTGGTAGATGTGCTGTATTTGGTTTGCTGGAAGGTCCATCAAAGGTTACTCTGAGGATGTTGACGAATTCTTCTAATTCTGCTTCTGTGTGGGCGCATATGTGAGCATAAGTACAGGAGATCAAAATAAAAGAACAGACCAGCACAGGAACAGGCCCTTTGGCCCACCAAGACTGTGCTGACACATGATGCCTTTCTAAATTAAAAACTTTATTTCGCTACGCAGTCTATATCGCTCTGTTCCTTGCCTAGTCATAAATCTGCCACAATACCTTTAAATGTTGCTGTTGTATTTCCTCCACCAATCCTCTGGCACATTCCAGGGACTTGCCACCTGCTGTGTAAATACCCTGCCCCTCGCATCTCCTTTACACTTCGCCTCTTTTATCTTCAACCCATGAGCTCAAGTAATTGACCTTTCTACCCTGGGAAAAAGACTCTGACTATCTATTCCATCCACGCCTCTCATCATTTTGTAAACTTCTATCAGGTTGCCTCTCATCCTTCGACATTCAAGTGAAAACAAACCAAAATTTGTCCAATCTCTCCTCGTAGCTAATACCCTTCAAACCTGTCAACATCCTGTACTCGCTCCAAAGCCTCCATATCATTTTGGTAGTATGGTGATCAGAACTGTACACAACATTCCAGTATGACCTACTTAAAGTTCTCTCCAGCTACAATGTGATTTGCATGTTTTTATACTGTATATCCTGAATGATGAAGGCAAGCATGCCATATGCCTTTATAACCACCTATCCTCTCTGCGGCCACTTTCAGAAAACTGTGAACTTGTACACCCAGATCCCTCTGCATGTTGATGATACTAAAGATTCTGCGATTTACTGTACACATCTGTGCTGTATTATATCTCCCAAAGTACATCAGCTTGCATTTGTCCTCATTAAGTTCCATCTGCCATTTCTCTGCTCAAGTCTCTAGCCTATTGATATCCTACTGTGTCCTCCAGAAATCCCCCCCACTATCTGCAACTCCCCCAATCTTTGTGTCATCCACAAACTTACTAATCAGGCCACCCACATTTTCCTCCAAATCGTGTATATGTATTACAAACAAGAAGGGTCCCAGCAGTGATCCCTTTGGAAGATCACCGGTTTCAGATCTCCATCAGCAGAACACCCTTCCGATGCTACTCTCTGACTTCTATGACCAATTCTATATCCATTTAACCAGCTCACTAGGAATCCCATGTGACTTTGCCTTCTGTATCAACCTGCCACGAGGGACCTTGACAAAGTCCTTGCTAAAGCCCATACAGACAACATGAGAGTGGTGGATATATGGAATGCTCTGCCCCAGAAGGCAGTGGAGACCAAGTTTCTGAATACTTTCAAGAAAGAGATGGATAGAGCTCTTAAAGATAGTGGATTCAAGGGTTATGGGGATAAGGCAGGAACAGGATACTGATTGTGGATGATCAGCCATGATCATAATGAATGGTGGTGCTGGCTCGAAGGACCGAATGGCCTACTCCAGCACCTGTTGTCTATTGCCTATTGTCTATAACATCTACCACCCTGCTCTCATCGATTGTCTTTATCACTTCCTCAAAAACCTGAATCAAGTTTGCGAGACGTGACCTTCTCCACACAAAGCCATGTTGCATATCACTAATAGGTCTATATTTTTTCAAACGTGAGTCAATCCTATCCCTCGGAATCTTCTCCAATAGTTTCCCTACCACTGCCTTAACGCTCACTGACCTGTAATTGCTTTGATTATTCCTGTTGACCTTCTTAAACAGAGGAACAGCATTAGCCGTTCTCCAATCCTGTGGGACCTCTCCTGTGACTAAAGAGGGTGCGATGATTTTTGTACAAGGCCCCAGCAATTTCCTCACATGTCCCTCTCATCTTTTCGGGATAAATCCAGCCAGGCCTTGTGGAGATAATAAGAACTACCGATATTGGAGTCAGAGATGACACGGTGTGGAGCTGGAGGAACACAGCAGACCAGGCAGCATCAGAGGAGCAGGAAAGTTGATGTTTCGGGTCGGGACCCTTCTTCAGAAATGCTGAAATTTCTGAAGTCGCGTCCTAACCAGAAACCTCAGCTTTCCTGCTCCTCTGATGCTGCCTGGTCTGCTGTGTTCCTCCAGCTCTGCACTGTGTAAGGCCGTAGGGACTTGTCTATATTAATGCTTTACAAATGGCTGACACCACCTCCTTTTTGATATTGACGTGCTCCAGCTTGTAAACCTATCCTTCCCGAAACTCTCAACTCACCATCTACCATGTCATTCTCCATTATAAATACTGATGCAAAGTATTCTGTAAGGATACATTAGAGACATTTAAGTGACTCTTGGATAGGCATATGAATGATAGTAAAATTTAGGGTATGCAGGGTAGTTTGATCTTAGAGGAGGATAATAGGTCGGCACAACATTGTGGGCCGAAGGACCTGTACTGTGCTATACTGTTCTATGTTCTATGACCTCACACACATCCTGTCACTCCATGCATAAGTTCCCTTTTCTCTAGCTACCCAGTGCTCCTAATACATGTATAAAACACCTTGGGATTTTCCTTAATATAAAGACATTCCAAGCCCCTTTTCAGCCCTCCAAACTCCTTACTCAAATTCCTTCCTGTTTTCTTTCTATTCTTTGAGCTGTTTTCAGTTTCCTAAACCTCACTTAACCCTTAGTTTTCTTTTGACTAAACTATCTTGTCATCCAAA
Source organism: Stegostoma tigrinum (assembly GCF_030684315.1). Classification (NCBI taxonomy): domain Eukaryota; kingdom Metazoa; phylum Chordata; class Chondrichthyes; order Orectolobiformes; family Stegostomatidae; genus Stegostoma; species Stegostoma tigrinum. The sequence continues at coordinate 109,740,270 of NC_081359.1, read as the reverse complement.
GTTCTTGAATCTTGCCATCATTATCCTTCATTATCACAGGAACCTGCTGCTCTTGAACTTTATTCAACTGGCCTTTAGAAGATTTCCACATGCTAGACGAGCATTTATTCTCAAACAGCTGCTCCCAGTTTACTTTCCACAGTCTCTGTCTATTGTTAGAGTTAGCATTCCCCAGGTTAGTACTTTCACCTGAGGACTACTCTTGCCCTTATCCACAAGTAACTTACAACTTACAGAATTATGGTCACTGTTCTTGAAATGCTCCCCCACTGACAGTTCAATCACCTGGTTGGGTTCATTCCCCAATACCGGGTTTTGTATGGCCCCTTCCCGAGTTGGACAATTCATGTTTTGTTTCAACGAGAGGAGATGTTGTTACTCCATAACTATCACTGAATGAATTAATGAGAATAAATGTAATCTCTGAAAAGCAAAGAGTAATCTAGAAGAAATCTTAAAAAGACCCCTTGAGATTAGTACTCAAAGAAATGGAGCATAACATGAGCAACAAAGTTGTGTGTAATTGCCTAACTGAGCCTGGCTTTAAGAAATGTTACATTGAAACCTGTGCATTCAATCATCTTCATAAAGAGATACCTAGAATAAAATAGCAAGGATGTTTTAATGAACCTCTATAAAACAGTTCAACCTTACGTTGGCTTTCAGCAGTGGACACCAGAAGAATATAAAGGCTTTGCAAAATCAAAATTCAGTCAGAGCAGTTTACAGAGAACCTGGGGCTACCCTTCTCTAAACAAAACTACAGTGTCGTTTTCCCTTCACTATTGCTGAGTCAAAATCCTGGAACTGGCTCTGTACAAATAGTATAATGTTAGGAGAGTGTGTCGCATTTTGCATTTGTGAGGCTTGATTTGAAATAGAGTGTGCAGTTTGGTCCCCTTGCTTGAGGAAAGACGGAATTGCATCAAAGGCAGCTCAGAGAAGGTTTTATAGTTAATTCCAGAGATGAAAGGCTTGTCTTATAAAGAGAAATTGGGCAGTTTAGGTCTGTACTCATCAGAATTTAGAAGAACGAGAGGAGACCTAATTGAGGTCAATAGATGCTAAAGCTGACTGACAAAGGCAAGAGGATATTTCCCTTGTGGGACAATGTATTTCGAGAGGTCATGGTTTTAGATTAAGAGTTGGCAGTTTTTAAACAGGATGAGGAGATATTATTTCTCTCAAAGAGTCAAGAATCAGTGGAATTCATGACCCAAGGGTACAGAGGATGCTGGGACATTGAGTAAATTTAAGGAGGAGATGGACAGGTTTTCAATTAGTAATATGTTAAAGGGTTATGGATAGTGGACAGGAAAGTGGAATTGAGGCCACATAGAGATCAACGACGATCGTATTGAATGGCAGGGCCTGGGAGGCGATGGCCTTGTGGTATTATCATTAGATAATTAATCCAAAGAGCCAGATGGGTTCAAATCCTGTCATGGCAGACAATGGAATTTGAATTCAACAAAAATAGACAGATTCTGGAATTGAAGGTTTAATGATGACCATGAAACCATTGTTGATTTTCAGGAAAAATCTGCCTGGTTTACTAATGTCCTTTGGGAAAGGAAACTGTTGTCCTGATTGGTCTGGCCTACATGTGACTCCAGTCCCACAGAAATGTGGTTGACTCTTAACAAATTAGGGACGGGTAATAAATGCTGCCCAGCCAGCGATGCCCACATCCTGTAAATGAATAAAATAAAAGCTTCAGGGACTGAATTCCCTATTCTCATCCTAAAATGAAGATAACCACATAAAGTTCTCTATTGCCTGTATAGTGTCTTTAGCCATCTGTTTTTTATTCACTCTTGGGACACGGGTATTGCTGGCTGGGTCCAGCATTTTTTGCCCCTCCCTAATTGCCCCTTCAGAAGGTGGGGGTGAGCTGCCTTCTTGAAACATTGCAATCCATGTTGCTGTAGATAGACCCACGATGCCCTTAGGGAGGGAATTCCAGGGTTTTGAACCCAGCGACACTGAAGGAATGGTAATATTTTTCCAAAGCAGGATGGTGAGTAACTTGGAGTGGAAGTTGCAGTGGGAGATGTTCCCATGTATCTGCTGCCCTCGTCCCTCTTAGATTGAAGTGGTCGTGGGTTTGGAAGGTGCTGTCTGAAGATTTTTGGTGAATTTCTTCAGTGCATCTTGTAGATAGTATACACTGCTGCTACTGAGCGTCAGTGATGGAGGGAGTGGGATGTGATACCAGTCAAGCGGCTGCTTTGGCCTGGATGGTGTCAAGCTTCTTGAGTGTTATTGGGGCTGCACCCATCCAGGCAAGTGGGGAGTATTCCATCACACTCCTGACTTGTGCCTTGTAGATGGTGGGACAGGCTTTGGGGAGTCAGGAGGTGAGTTACTCGCTGCAGAATTCCCAGCTTCTGTCCTGCTGTTGTAGTCACTGTGTTGATGTGGTGAGTCCAGTTGAGTTTCTGGTCAAAAAAAGCCCCAGGATGTTAAGACTGGGGAATTTAATGATGATAACACCATTGAATATCAAGGGCGTTGGTTAGATTATCTCTTATTGGTGATGGTCATTGCCTGGCATTTGTGTGGCACGAATGTGACTTACCACTTGTCAGCCCAAGCCTGGATATTGCCCAGATCTGTTCACAGACTGCTTCAGTATCTGAGGAGTCACGAACGGTGCTGAACATCGTGCAATCATCAGCGAGCATCCCCGCTTCTGACCTTATGATGGAGGGAAGGTCATTGATGAAGCAGCTGAAGATGGTTGGGCCTCGGACACTACCCTGAGGAACTCCTGCAGAGATGCCCTGGAGCTGAGATGACTGACCTCCCACAACTACAACCATCTTCCTATGTGTCAGGCATGACACAAACCATCGGAGAGTGTTTCCCCTGATACCCATTGGTTCCAGTTTTGCTCGGGTTTCTTGATGCCCACTCGGTCGAATGCAGCCTTGATATCAAGGGCTGTCACTCTCACCTCACCCTCTGGAAATCAGCCACTTTGTCCATGTTTGAACTGAGGCTGTATTGAGGTCAGGAGCTGAGTGGCCCTGAGGGAACCCAAACTGGGCGTCACTGAGCAGGTTATTGCCGGGCAGGAGCTGCTGGATAGCACTGTTACTGACACTTTCCATCACTTTCCTGATGATCGAGAGGGGAGTGATGGGGCAGTAACTGGCCGGGTTGGATTTGTCCTGCTTTTTTATGTACAAAGCATATCTGGGCAATTTTCCACATTGTTGGCTAGGATACCAGGGTTGTAACTGTACTGGAACAGCTTGGCTTGGGGAGCGGCAAGTTCTGGAGCGCAGGATTTCAGTACTGTTGCCGGAATGTTGTCAGGGCCCTCAGCCTTTGCAGTGTCCAGTGTCTCCAACCATTTTTTGATATCCCATGGAGTGAATCTAATTGGCTGAAGACTGGTATCTGTGAAGCTGGGGACCACTGGAGGAGGCCGAGATGGATCATCCACTCGGCACTTCTGGCTGAAGATTGCTGCGAATGCTTGAGCCTTATCTTCTGCACTGATGTGCTGGGCTTTTTCATCATTGAGGATGGGAATATTTGTCGAGCTTCCTCCTCCAGTGAGCGGTTTAATTGTCCACGACTGTTCAGGACTGGATTTGGCAGGAATTCAGATTTTGGATTTGATCGGTTGATTGTGGGATCGCTTAGCTCTGTCTATCACTTGCTGCTTTTGCTGTTTGGTGTGCATGTATTCCTGTTTGGTGGCTTCACCAGGTTGATAGTTGATCTCCAGGTCTGCCTGGTGCTACTCCTGGCATGCCCCCCTGCACTCTTCATTGAACCAGGGTTGATCCCCTGGCTTGATGGCAATGGTTGAGTGGGGAATATGCCAGGCCATGAGGTTACAGATTGTGCTGGAGTACAATTCTGCTGGAACTTTCAATAGGAAGACTGAGTGATGAGAGAGTTGGAGAGAATAAATTGTCCACTGAGTTTTGGGGAACTTTGATGGCTGGGGGAAAGTGCTAATGCTGCTTCCTGTTACATTGGTACAGCGAAGGACTGAAAACGGCTCAGACCGAGTTCCTGCACCTGTGTCTGTACAGAGGATTTGGCAATGTGATATGGTCATAAGATTATGTCACGAGATTGAACACACGATTAGGACAAGTTAAGATAAGGTAGACAAAGAAACACTGTTCCCATTTGGTGATTGTACAAGGACTAGGTGACACAGATGTAAGTCTTCAAGTAAGAGATATGGGTGGGGAGATAATGGGAACTGCAGATGCTGGAGAATCCAAAATAACAAAGTGTGAAGCTGGATGAACACAGCAGGCCAAGCAGCATCTCAGAAGGGTCTAGGCCTGAAACATCAGCTTTTGTGCTCCTGAGATGCTGCTTGTCCTGCCGTGTTCATCCAGCTCCACACTTTGTTATCTTAGATATGGGCGGGGTGTGTTGTCTTACACAGTGGTCTGGAGCTTCAGGGGGCTGCTGAAAGTTGGGTCAATGAATGGTGTTGAAATGAAGAGCGCTTGAGAGAATGAGCTTGTCCGAGTTACAGAGACAGAGCAGAGTAATGGAACTGAGTGGAATGCTGCCCAGAGACCATGCCTTCTTTTAGTGACTGTACCTAGCTGGAGGTTTCTATGTGTGACCTCTTGTATCAAACAGTCCTGCATCGCAGCCACAATGCTTGGTTTCCAGTCATTCATTGGCTCTGTATATTGCTAGCTCAGGCAGCATTTATTGCTCATCCCCAATTGCCCAGAGCTAAAGATCAGCTACATTGCTGTGGGTCTGGAGTCACACCGAGGCCAGATGGATAAAGATGGTGGATTTCCTTCTCTAAATGACATTAATGAGTCATTTTTAGAGTCATAGCACAGAAACAGACTCTTTGGTCCAACCTATCCATGCAGCCAGGTTTCCCTAACTAAACTAGTTCCGTTTGCCTGCATTTGGCCCATAGCCCTCTAAACCTCTCCCATCTATATACCTCTCCAAATATCATCTCCTGCATCTACAATTTTATCATCATTAAACTAGCTTTTAATTCCAGAATTTTACTGAATTCAAATTCCACTATCTGACTGATTGGGATTTGAACCCATATTCCCAAGACTTTACCTGGTCTGGGTGACTAGTTTGGTGACGATACCACTGGGCCATTGTCACATATAATCAGTTTGGATTTTGTTTTCAAAGAGAGTGGATCTGGGAGCAGTAATCTTGGTAATATTTGTTGCTGGTCACAGTGGTGCCTGAGAGATAAATATCCAGAGACACCAGGAGAATCCCAGAGGAGGTGGGATCCTTTCCTTTGGCAGGGGTGTTAGGGTGTGATGTTTGGATGGTCGCTGAGGTTGAACAACGGGCTGGGGGAAGCTGTAAAATATTCAAGATGTCTTCTCCCATTGCAGCAAACCAAGACGCCTCCTTCAATCTGGGCTGCAGCCTCTTCTCTCCCTCTGGCTAGATGAACTTACACAGGAACAACAGAGGCCTTTCAGCCCCTCAAACCTGCCCATCGTTCAATGCAACATTGGTTAATCTGAGATGGCCTTGACCCCATTTTTCTGCCCGCTCAACCCTGCAATCAAAACAAAAACCTCTTGACATCCTTGTCGATCAGAAATCTAACTCAGTCTTGAATGTGTTCCAACCTCTAGCCAGGTCATGAAGGGAGAATTCCATGGACTTATGACCCTGTGAGAGGAGAAATTCCTTCTTAAATGGGAGACTCCCTTGATCTGAAACCACAGCCTCTACATCTGGACCATCTCCCCTCTTGGATAGGCAAACATTGCAGAGACACAATGCAGAAGGTGGCCATTCGCTCCATCGTCCCCATATTATTCCCCAGAATGTGTTTGCTCAGTGCCACTCTCCTGCCTTCTACCAATAACCTTGACATATTGCAGGTTTCAGATGGCTGTCCAGTTCTATTTCGGATGGCCTGATTGAACACTCTTCCATCACAGTCTCAGGCATTGCCCGACTATGCACTCCATGAAGAGACTTTCAGTCATGTCACCGCTGTTTCTGTTGCCACGAACTCGAGATGCATGCCCTGCTGGCCTTGAAACTTACTCTCACTCTTGTAAACTTCACTGAGTACAGGCCAACCTTTCTCCTAAGACCAACTCCCACCAGCCCTGGGAAAAGCCCGGTGAACCTGCTCTGAACTGCCTCCAGCACCTCCCCTTAGAAAAGGGGCCAGGGTCTCCGCTGAGACAGAGTTGAGGATGAATTTCTCCTCAGAGGGCAGTGAGTCTGTGGAATTCTTGACTGCAAAAGGGCTGTCGGGGCTGGGTCATTAAGTCAGAGACAGATAGATTGTCAATCAGTCAGGGAATCGAGATTACGGGGGGAGAGGCAGGAAAGTGGAGTTGAGGAATATCAGATCAGCTGTGAAGTCCTCGAATGGCAGAGTTGACTGGATGGGCCGAATGGCCTGCTCTTATATTTTGCTGAAATTCCCGTGGAGTTTACAGTGTGCGTTGAGGAATAAACTTGAGTCACAGGGCACCGTTGCCACCATCACTCGATCTCTAACAAACCAAAGTATAATATCGACAAAAGGAGATTGGAGCTCAGGTTGTTTTTGCATATGTTCTTGAGAGAGTGCAGCTCCCCAGGGTTGCTGATGTAAGCAGCGAAGGTGGGACTGCTAATCCAGCCAGGAACACTGGCTGTGTCAGCTCTAGAGAAGCAAAACACGACATAAACTCAGTCTCTCCCCAATCTACATCCCCCCACTTCTCTCTCTCTATCTCTGCTTTTCCCAGCCCCATTGCCCTTCTTGTCACAGTGACAGGAAGCTGCTAGGCTCTCTGAGCAGTAAATATTTATCCGAAGGGTCCCTGCACACTCTGAAGCAAATACAGTGTTTGCTGATGTTTAACCAGGTTCGCTGGTGACGATGAATTAAGTCAACATCCTTGTCTGACGTACTGCACTGTTTACTGGTGGTTTCTTAGCAAAGTTCGCTATCTGTGTCCCTTTTCAAAGGCACAGCAGGGCATTCATAACGTGGCTGGATGACTAATCCAGAGACCTGCACTAATAATTGCAGAGACATCGGTTCAAATCCCAGTGCAGGAGCTGAATGATTCCTGTGTCTTAAGATCATATTAATGGTTGTCTCCCTCAGTTCCGGCCTCACTTGCAAACTAAAAACCTCTTCCCTGTCAAATCCTTTTGTAAATTTGAAGAGATTTCGATCAGTTCATTTCTCATCTCTTTTGTTTTTGATAGAGCTTGTTTGTATCTCTTTCTCAAAGGTAATGAGAGCATCTGAGAATTTTGAACCAACCTCTCTCACAACCCCTTCCCCTGAGAGTGACTCAGCTCCAGTGTAGGTCATCGGAAAAGTTGCCCACTCATTGAATTACTCCCAGAAGATGTACTTGAAAGTGGGAAGGCAACAGCTTGCTTCACTGGTACAAACACATAAACAAGGGTAGGCCACTCGGCCCTTCGAGTCTGCTCTCCCATTCAAAAAGATGGTGGGTGATCTGATTTTAGCCTCAATTCCACATTCCTGCATATTCTCCAATAATCTTTCATCCCTTTGGTCATCAAGCATCTATCTACCTCTGCCTTAAAAATATTTAAAGATTCTACATCCGCTGCCTTTTGAGGTAGGAAATTCCAAAGACTCTCAATCCTCTGAGGGGAAAGATATCCTCATCTTTGGGCTGAAACTTTATGTTTAAAATCTGACCACTAATTCTAGATTCCTGCACAAGCGGAAACATCCTTTTCACATCCACCTGGTCATGCCCCCTCAGGATCGTGTAACAGGGAGAACTAGCCATTTGGATACAGAACTGGCTTGAAGGTAGAAGACAGAGGGTAGTGATGGAGGGTTGCTTTTCAGACTGGAGACATGTGACCAGCGGTGTGCCACAAGGATCTGTGCTGGATCCACTGCTTTTTATCATTTATATAAATGATTTGGATGTGAACATAGGAGGTATGATGGCTGAGTCACAGATGAGACCAAAGTTGGCGTAGTGGACAGCGAAGAATGATCCGGGATTTTGATCAGATGCGCCAATGGGCCTAGGAGTGGCAGATGGAGTTTAATTTAGATAAATGTGAGGTGCTGTATTTTGAAAAGGCAAACTGGGGCAGGAGTTATACACTTAGTGGTAAGGTCCTGGGGAGTATGCTGAACAAAGAGACCTTGGAGTGCAGGTTCACAGTTTCTTGAAAGTGGAGTCGCAGTTGATAGGATAGTGAAGGTGTTCAGTAAACTGACCAATAGAATGTAGGAGTCGGGAGGTCATGTTGTGGCTGTACAGGACATTGGTTAGGGCCACTTTTGGAGTATCGCATGCAATTCTGGTCTCTCTCCTAAAGGAAGGATGTTGTGAAACTTGGAAGGGTTCAGAAAATATTTACAAGGATGTTGCCAGGGTTGGATGGTTTGAGCTACAGGGAGAGGCCGAATAGGCTGGGGCTATTTTCCCTGGACTGTTGGAGGCTGAAGGGTGATATTATAGAAGTTTATAAGATCATGAGGGGCGTGGAATGGCACAAATAGACAAGGTCTTTCCCCAGGGTGGGTGAGTCCAAAACTAGAGGGGCATAGGTTTAAGGTGAGAGGGTAAAGATTTAAAAGGGACCTAAGAAGAAACTCTTTCATACATGGGGTGGTGTGTGTATGGAAGGAGCTGCCAGAGGAAGTGGTGGGGGCTGGTACAGTTACAACATTTAAAAGGCATCTGGATGGGGGCATGAATAGGAGGGGTTTAGAGGGATACGGGCCAATGCTGGCAAATGGGACTGGATTAATTTAGGAGATCTGGTTGGTGTTGACGAGTTGGACCAAAGGATCTGTTTCCATGCTGTACAGCTCTATGCCTTAATCAAGTTGCCTCTGACTCTCCTAAACTCCAGAGGCCTGCCTGGCCTTTCTTCAGATGGCAATGCACTCATGCTGGGCATTAGAATCCCTCCAGCCTGGAAGCTGAAGGGCATCCCACCCAGACCCACACCTCTATCCTATCCCTGTAACCTTGTATTTACTATGATCAATCCACCTAACTTAAACACCCCAGGTCACTACAGGCAATTTAGCACAGCAATCCACTCTAATCTGCATATCCTTGGATTGTGGGAGGAAACCCACGCAGACACGGGGAGAATGTGCAAACTCTGCACAGACAGTCGCCCGAGGCTGGAATCGAACCCAGGGTCCCTGGTGCTGTGAGGCTGCAGTGCTAACCGCTGAGCCACTGTGCTGCCCATAATCTGGTAAACCCGTTCTGAACTGTTTCCAACACATTTACATCCTTCTCTGAGTTCAGTGACCAACGCTGTACACAGTGCTCCAGGTGTGGACTCACCAATGCAATAGTATAGTGTAGTCATTCACAAAAGCACCAGGTAGGGACTGAGGGAGGGGCCAGGATCAAAGTGGATTGGAGGAGGAACATAATCCCCTCCAACTTCTCTGGCGCTTACTTTTCTCTAAGTCCCTCTAAAAACAATCCCTTTTTCCATTGCATTCAAATCTCCCATGACTTAATTTCGGTTAATGAATTAAATGCACAGGGTAGCACAGCAAATACTACAGGATATAGGAGTAGGTTTAGGCCATTCAGCCCACTGAGTCTGCTCCCCTATTTGATCATGGCTGATATGTTTCTCAAACCCATCCTTCTGCTTTCTCCCCATAACCCTTGATCCCCTTACTAATTGAGAATGTATCTATCTCTTTCTTAAATACACTCAATGACTTGGCCTCCACAGACCTCTGTGTCAACAAGTTTCACAGATTCACCACCCTTTGGCAGAAGAAATTCCTCATTATCTCAGTTCTAAAGAGCCATCCCTTCACCCTGTGCTCTCAGGTCCTACTGATGCAAACATCTTCTCCACGCCCACTCTATCCAGGCCCCTCAGCATTCTGTAAGTTTCAATCAGATCCCCCCTCATCCTTCGAAACTCGATCGATTACAGACCCAGAGTCCTCACCTGCTCCTCATATGACAAGCCTTTCATCCCTGGGATCATTCTTGTAAAACCCCTCTGGGCCCCCTCCAAGGGTAGCTCATCTTTCCCTAGATATGGGCCCTAAAACTGCTTGTAATATTCCAAATGTGGTCTGACCAGGGCCTTATACAGCCTCAGCAGTATGTCTCTGCTCTCTTTTCTAGACCACTCAAAATGAGTGCTAACATTGCATTTACCTTCCCAACTGTCAATTAAACCTATATATTAACCTTAAGAGATTCCTGAACTGGGACTCCCAATGTCTTTTGTGCTTCAGATTTCCAAAGCCAATCCCCATCTAGAAAATAGCCTGCACTTCTATTCTTCCGAGCAAAGTGCATGACCTCTCACTTTACTACACTGTATTCCATCGGCCACTTCTTTGCCCACTCTCCTAAGGTGCCCAAGTCCTTCTATAGCTTGTATCAGAGATAATGGGAACTGCAGATGCTGCAGAATCTGAGATAACAAAGTGTGGGGCTGGATGAACACAGCAGGCCAAGCAGCATCTTAGGAGCACAAAAGCTGACGTTTCGGGCCTAGACTCTTCATCAGTAAAGGGGGAGGGGAAGAGGGACTTGGGTTCAAATCCCACCATGGCAGATTGTGGGATTGGAATCTACAAAAATCTGGAATTAAGAGCCTAAGCCATTGTTGGGGAAAATACCATCTGGTTCACTTTAGGGAAGGAAACTGCTATCCTTGACCAGCTCCAGAATGTGCTTGACTCTTAACTGCCCCCTGGGCAATTAGGGATGGGCAATAATTGAAGCCTGGCCTGCGACATTGACACCTTGTGAATGAAAATAAAATCCCAGGGCAGGGTTTAAAACCACACTGCGGAATCAGACTTACAAAGAATGTTGCTGAGCTGTCTGTGCCTGCAATCACTGGTCAGAGGAGATAGAGGGAAGCTGTTTGCACAGAATTCAAGAGTCACACTTGCCTTTCCTGAGAGATAATCATGCAGTAACCCTGCTAATTGAAATCTCTCAGACCGCACCGTGCTGGAGCAGTGATTTTTCCTGACCTTGTTTGTGATTCCAGCTCAGTTGGTGCAATTTCATTTTTCTCTCTTTTTCACAAGATACCTGCCGCTAATAATCAACTTGCATCAGCTCTAAGCAACTGGCCATGGGTCACTTAAGACAGAGATGAGGAGGAATTTCTTCTCTGGAAGGGCAGTGAATCTGTGAAGTGGTCTTTATTTCAAAGGAGTATAGAAGCGGGGAAGTTTTGCTAAAGCAGAGCGCAGCCGGAATGCAGTGAACAGTTAGAGGGCCGTTTTCTAGGAGAGATATACTGGTATTGGAAGCAGTCCACAGAAGGTTCACTAAGCTGATACTATATACAGGCGGGCTGACTTACGAAGAGAGGTTGAGTAGGATCGGCCTGTACTCATTAGAGTTTACAAGAGTGAGAGCAGGCCTTGTTGAAACATACAAGATTCATTCAATATGATCACGGCTGATCATCCAACTCAGGACCCTGTTTCTGCCCCGCCCTTTGATCCCTTCAGCCCCGAGAACTAGATCTAATTCCATCTTGAAAGCATTCAATGTTTTGGCTTCAACTGCTTTCAGTGGTCCAGAGTTCCACAGGCTCCCCACTTCTTGGGGTGAAGACATTTCTCCCTATCTGAGTCCTAAATGGCTGGCCTGGTGTCCTCAGATCATCAGGAACACCCTTCTTGCTAGAAGTTGATTATTTGGCCAAAGCGAGGGAATAGAGTGGACCACATTCACATTATGTATTGCCTGAGTGCTATCTGTACCGAGAGTAAATGATTAACTCATCTTTGTTCTGCTACAGTTACAGGAGGAAACTCAGTCGACATGTTGCTGCATGCTGGTGTTATCGGAAGACAATGGTCAACTCTTCTGTCGGGTCAGTGCTAGGGGGTGCTGTGGTCAGGGGTCGGCGGGGGTGGGGGGGGGTCTTCACAATCCTGCACATTGTTTCACAGGGTCAGCAATGAGGTAGCCATTGACATCAATGCCTCCTACTGACTCAAAGAAGTCATGGAGTGGAAGGAAGCTTCCAGGTTCTTTGACACACCTTCTAGCTTCCCCTGTAGGCTGATCGAACGCTGCCTACTGCCATTTCTCGTGATATTAAACCCCAGCTCCCATGTGTCTTTGTTGTATCTTCCAAACAACCTGTTTGGGGATGTTTTTACACACTGCTGGAGCAGGTGGGACTTGAACCTGGGAGTCCTGGTTCAGAGGTAAGAACACTACCCATTGGGTTTTGTTAGCTGAAGCGTAAGAAGTAGCAATTGGTCCACAGTCGAATGCCATGTGTGTTACTGACTGCTACATCATAAAACTGAAGTGACCACACTGGAGACAAAGAGAATAGAGAACAAAGAAAATTACAGTACAGGAACAGGCCCTTCGGCCCTCCAAGCCTGTACTGACATGCTGCCCATCACCACTAAAACTCCCTACCCTTCCGGGGACCGTATCCCTCTACTCCCACCCTATTCATGTATTTGTCAAAATGCCCTTTAAAAGTCACTATAGCATCTGCTTCCACTACCTCCCCCCGGCAGCATGTCCCAGGCACCCACCATCCTCTGTGTAAAAAAAACTTGCCTCGTACATCACCTTTAAATCCTGTCCCTCGCACCTTAAACCAATGGCCCCTGCTAACTGACCCTTCCACCCTGGGTTAAAGCTTCTGGCTGTCCACTCTGTCCATGCCCTTCATAATTGTGTAGACCTCTTTCAGGTTGCCCCTCAACCTCCATCGTTCCAGTGAGAACAACTCAAGTTTCTCCAACCTCTCCTCATTGCTAATGCCCTCCACACCAGGCAACATCCTCGTAAATTTTTTCCTGCACCCTCTCCAAAACTGCCACATCCTTCTGGTAGTGTTGGGGCCTGAATTGAACACAATATTCCAAATGTGTCCTAACTAAGGTTCTATACAGCTGCAACATTACATGCCAATTTTTAAGTGATAATGGGAACTGCAGATGCTGGAGAATCCAAGATAATGAAATGTGAGGCTGGATGAACACAGCAGGCCCAGCAGCATCTCAGGAGCACAAAAGCTGACGTTTCAGGCCTAGACCCTTCATCACAGAGCTCTGATGATGGGCCTAGGCCTGAAACATCAGCTTTTGTGCTCCTGAGATGCTGCTGGGCCTGCTGTGTTCATCCAGCCTCACATTTCATGCCAATTTTTAAACTCAGTGCCTCGGCCGATGAAGGCAAGCATGCCATAAGCCTTGTTGACTACCTTCTCCACCTCTCTAAAGGACATTAGTGGCCCAGATGGGTTTTTCCTGACAATCAACAGTGGATTCACGATCATAACTAGGTTCTTAATTCCAGATATTTATTGAATTCAAATTCCACCATCTGCTGTGGCAGGATTCGAACCCAGGTCCCCGGAACAGTATCTCGGCCTCTGGATTAACAGTCCAGTGATAAAACCACAAGGTCATCACCTGCCATTAGAGCATAGTGGGTTGAAGGGAGAATTGATTGTTGAGGATAAAATGATGGTGGATTTAGAGGCAGTGAACACGAAGGTCCAATTCTGTTTCATTGAGGGTCTGACAATCAAAGGCACTGATTTAGTGTAAGATGGAGATAGTTTAATTGGTAATCGAGGGGAATTCTTTTCATCCACTGAGGATCTGGAGGTGGCGGTGACAGGAAACCTTATAACCTCTTTAAAATCTGTCTGAATGTGTGGTTTAAGTACTAGAACGTGATTGGCCACGCACCCTGTTGGTCAGCATGTGTACGATGGACTAAATTGGCCACTTTGTTTGCTTTAAATACAAATGACTGGCTTATTTCTCCTCTTCACTGGGTGCTGTTGAACCTGATTGGGTTGCTGGAGGCCTGGGGAGTGCTCATTCAGATGGTTCACCAGAGGCTAGTCTCTATCCTTACATTAAATCACTGAAGATTGAGTTTCTGGGCATTGTGATAAAACTGTTGTGGGGAGCCTGCCACAGTTCCAGTATCACAATCGTGACCACACCCAAAATATGACAACACAGGATAAGGAACACTTCAAAGTGATCTGAGGTTTCTAAGGGCACTTTGGAAAAGCATTACTTCCAGAGATTTGGGTCACACCTACCTTTAGAAAAAATGCAGCAAACAAACCCACTTCAGAGGAGCTATTTCACAGTTCAGTGCTGTCCCTGTCCTTGGAGTGTTTGATGGGGACAGTGTAGAGGGAGCTGTACTCTGCATCTAAACCCCAGCTGTCCCTGTCCTGGGACTGTTGGATGGGGGACAGTGTAGAGGAAGCTTTCCTCTGTATCTAACCCCCTGGTGTCCCTGTCCTTGGAGTGTTTGATGGAGACAGTCTAGAGGGAGCTTCACTCTGTACCTAACCCCGTGCAGTCCCTGTCCCTGGGAGTGGATCTCTGAGATAGATGTCAGAGCAATGTACAATTCCACAGCAACAACCTCCTTCATCGAGAACTGTTGCTATGACAATTCTTTCCACGTTCCAAGGTTAATTCATAATGAGTCCTCGCTGTCTAACTGAAGGAGCCATGAAGTTGAATTGGAGAAGCTTTAATCAGTTCTGAGCATGTTACTTGATTAGTTCCTTTTGAAGAAGGTGCTCTCCAATCAATGTAGTGCTCTTACGATGAATAGAGTCATTAACATTCTTCAGATAAAGTGCTGCTTATTCAATGTGATAGAATATTGAACTGAAGGCCAACATCTCAACAAAGCCCCACAGTTCCACACATGGGGATCCTCCAACATCCTGTTTATTCATTGTTCTGTACCATTCTATTCTTGAACCGTGGCATTTATAGTTCGCAATCAGGAGTGCACTGTCTTGGAAGATTCCACACAGTGCCTCTCAAGAGCCAACTAGATGGCTACCTTAAAGGGAAACGTGTTGGTGAGCTATGGGAGTGAATAGCTGGGATCCTAGCTCCGATCTCTGCGGCACCCATGAGCTCACTGGCTGCCACTTGGAAACAACAAGGTGTGGGGCTGGATGAACACAGCAGGCCCAGCGGCATCTCAGGAGCACAAAAGCTGACGTTTTGGGCCTAGACCCTTCATCAGAAAAGGGGGATGGGGAGAGGGTTCAGAAATAAATAGGGAGAGAGGGGGAGGCGGGTCGAAGATGGATAGAGGAGAAGATAGGTGGAGAGGAGACAGACAAGTTAGAGGGGCAGGGATGGAGCCAGTAGAGGTGAGTGTTGGTGGGGAGGTAAGGAGGGGATTGGTCAGTCCAGGGAGGACGGACAGGTCAAGGGGGCAGGATGAGGTTAGTAGGTAGAAAATGGAGGTGGGGCTTGAGGTGGGAGAAGGGGATAGGTGAGAGGAAGAACAGGTTAGGGAGGTGGGGACGTGCTGGGCTGGTTTTGGGATGTGGTGGGGGAAGGGGAGATTTTGAAGCTGGTGAAGTCCACATTGATACCATTGGGCTGCAGGGTTCCCAAGCGGAATATGAGTTGCTGTTCCTGCAACCTTCGGGTGGCATCATTGTGGCACTGCAGGAGGCCCATGATGGACATGTCGTCTAAGGAATGGGAGGGGGAGTGGAAATGGTTTGCGACTGGGAGGTGCAGTTGTTTGTTGCAGAACACCTCCGCTCGGTTCGCAATAAACAACTGTACCTCCCAGTCGTGAACCATTTCAACTTCCTCTCCCATTCCTTAGACGACCTGTCCATCCTGGTCCTCTTGCAGTGCCACGATGATGCCACCCAAAGGTTGCAGGAACAGCAACTCATATTCAGCTTGGGAACCCTGCAGCCCAATGGTATCAATGTGGATTTCACAAGCTTCAAAATCTCCCCTTCCCCACTGCATCCCAAAACCAGCCCAGCTCGTCCCCGTCTCCCTAACCTGTTCTTCCTCTCACCTATCCCCACCTCCCACCTCAAGGCACCTCCATTTCCCACCTACTAACCTCATCCTGCCCCTTTGACCTGTCCTCCCTGGACTGATCTATCCCCTCCCTACCTACCAGGGTGTGTGGGTTATAGGGGGATGGGTCTGGGTGGGATGTTCCAAAGGGCGGTGTGGACTTGTTGGGCCAAAGGGCCTCTTTCCACACTGTAGGGAGTCTAATCTAATCTACCTCCCCATTCATACTCTCCTCTCCACATATCTTCTCCTCAATCCATCTTCAATCCACCTCCCCCTCTCTCCCTATTTATTCCAGAACCCTCACCCCATCCCTATCTCTGATAAAGGCCTAGGCCTGAAACGTCAGCTTTTGTGCTCCTGAGATGCTGCTTGGCCTGTTGTGTTCATCCAGCTCCACACTTTGTTATCTTGGATTCTCCAGCATCTGCAGCTCCCATTATCTCTGATGCCATTTGGAAACAAATCTGTTCATTTCTACTCTTTGTTCAAGGAGGTGCAGGAACAAACAACAAACTTGATTCACTGATATCCTTTAGGAAAGGAAGTCTGCCATCCTTACCCAGTCTGGCCTGTGTGTGACTTCAGGCCTTTCAGGTCTAAAAATTGATAAATCTCCTGGCCCCGATGGGCTACATCATGGAGTTCTGAGGGAGGTGGCTGAGGAAATAGCAGAGGCTTTGGTTGTGATCTTTCAAAAGTCACTGGAGTCAGGGAAAGTCCCAGATGATTCAAAAATTGCTGTTGTAACCCCCTTGTTTAAGAAAGGATCAAGACACAAGATGGAAAATTATAGGCCGATTAGCCTAACCTCGGTTGTTAGCAAAATTCTAGAATCCATTGTTAAGGATGAGATTTCGAAATTCTTGGAAGTGCAGGGTTGGGTTAGAACAAGTCAGCATGGATTTAGTAAGGGGAGGTCATGCCTGGCAAACCTGTTAGAATTCCTTGAAGAGGTAACAAGTATGTTAGACGAGGGAAACCCAGTAGATGTTATCTATCTAGACTTCCAAAAGGCCTTTGATACAGTGCCTCACGGGAGACTGCTGAGAAAGGTGAGGGCCCATGGTGTTCGAGGTGAGCTACTGGCGTGGATGGAGGATTGGGTGTCTGACAGAAGGCAGAGAGTTGGGATAAAAGGCTCTTTTTCGGAATGGCAACCTGTGACGAGTGGTGTCCCGCAGGGTTCAGTGTTGGGGCCGCAGCTGTTCACCTTATATATTAATGATCTGGATGAAGGGACCGGCGGCATTCTGGCGAAGTTTGCCGATGATACGAAGATAGGTGGACAGGCAGGTAGTACTGAGGAGGTGGGGAAGCTGCAGAAAGATTTAGACAGTTTTGGAGAGTGGTCCAGGAAATGGCTGATGAAATTCAACGTGAGCAAATGCGAGGTTTTGCACTTTGGAAAAAAGAATACAGGCATGGACTATTTTCTAAATGGTGAGAAAATTCGTAGTGGAGCGTGCCCAGCAGAGATTCACACGGATGATCCCTGGAACGGTAGGTTTAACGTATGATGAACGTGACAGTTAGGGATGGACAGCAAATGTTGGCCTTGCCCAGTGCTACCTGTTCTGTGTGGTAACTCACCATCAGGAAAGATATTTGTGTTTAGTTTCTAACATCATTGACTGGCTTAGAATCAATTGAACATTAAGTTTCAGATACCCATCCTCAGCTGGACCAAAAACAATCTCCTCAAATCCCATCTAGACCTGAAACTAAGTTCCTTAAATTGATAGATTGATCACTGCTGAGAAAAAAAATTCCTTTATGTTCACTTTATCCTTTTATTCACCTCCGTTAGGAAGGAAATAAGAACTCGGAGCAGAGCTAGGCCCCTTCAATGTGATCTTGGCGATCTTATCTCGACCTCAACTCCACTTTCTGGGCCACTCTCCTTAACCCTTTTAAGCCTTGACTAATTGTAAACCTGTATCTCGCCTCCTTGAATTTACTTAGAAGTCACACATTGATCAGAAATCACAAGCTTTCAAAGCGCTGCTCCTTTACTCAGTGTCCCTGCATGCACCACACTCTGGGGGGAGTGAATTCCACAGATTCCCCGTCTGTAACCAGACCCTCCTCCCCAGCCTTTCCAATCTTTGCTCATTCATAAAGTTCTCCAGCCTTGGCAACGTGTGTGTAAATCAATCAGCTGCTTCCTGTAAAGTGGTGGCCTTGTGGCTTTCCGCATAAAGGTTTTTAACTTGTTTCTCCTGTTTCTCTTACTGACAGGTTGTTGGAGATAAAGTTCTGGAGGAGGAGATTCTCTTTCCGGTAAGTTCTTGTGTGCTATTTCATGTCAGGTACACTTGAATTCACTCCTGTCTCAGTTCCTCCATTGTTAAAGAACGCTCCTCTGTTACTCCCAGAATTGACTGTTCCAACACATGCCCACACACCCTTCTCAATCATACCCTCCATAAACACTCATTCCTTTACCCGTAACTCTACTGCCTGTGTTTTGATGTGATTTTGAGGTGCCGGTGTTGGAATTGGGCGGGGGGTGACAGGTAGCAAAGTCAGAAATCACACAACGTCAGGTTATAGTCCAACAGGTTTGTTTAAAATCACAAGCTTCTGAAGCACTGCCCCCTCATCAGGTGAAGGGAATCTGCAGGTATGCACCTGTATGAATGCGATTAGTGAGATGTGACGTGAAGTTTTGAGAGTCAAGATGGGACAAGTTGAGTTTGGGTTTATGGTTGGCATTGATGGGTTGGACCAAAGGGTCCGTTTCCATGCTGTATGATTCTATAACAACTTTATCTGCTGAGCCCAGAAAAGAAGAAACAAGCTGATTTGGAAACAGAGATTCAGTGCGTTTAGCCATCCTTACAAACTCTGGTTTTAAAACAGATTGTTCTCATTTCAGTCTCAAGTTTTTAAAAACACCAAATCCAAAGCTTACTCCCCCATACCTCTGTGCCTCTCTACTTCTCTCCAGATCCACTCTGAACAAGCTTTCTGTAATGTGAGCTGATTTTTTTTTACAGCCTAACAGCACTTGTGCAAAGCCCCTTTGGACATATAAGTATGTAAGGTGCTTGATGTTATTGTTATATACAAACATACATCAGTTCCAAGTAAATTTCTGTCTCCCTTGCCCCGAACAAATGCATATTTGCAGTAGCACAGTCAACCAGCAGTTTGTGATTCTCTAATTGTCAACCTTAGAATCCCTATAGTGTGGAAGCAGGCCATCCAACCCACTGAGTCCACACCGACCCACTGAGAGGTAACCTAACCCTCTACCCTGTCCATTGCATTCCTCATAGCTAACCCACCCAGCCTGCATATCCCTGGACACTATGAGCAATTTAGCATGCCCAATCCACCCTAACCTGCACAGCTTTGGACTGTAGGAAGAAACCAGAGGACCCGGAAAAATCCCACACAGGCATGGGGAGAATGTGCAAACTGTACGCCCAAGGGTGGAGTTGAATGTGGGTCCCTGATGTTGTGAAGCTGCTGTGCTAACCACTGAGCCTCTGTGCCACGGAGCTTTCAGTCCCTATACCACAGGGAGTCAGGGTCTTATTGAACCAGATGTCTTAAAGTTTATTACCAGCACTATTTATGCAGCTGCAATATCACAGAATTACACATCTAATCTATGTTCTGTGCCACTGATGTTACTGTTCATTATTTACAATGACAGATTGACTGAAGGCACGACACTGACTCCATTACACACATTTACACATGTACATAACATATATACGTGCACATATGCGTGCAGGGAGAAGGTGAGGCGCGTACATGTGCTCCACATGTGATAGAACTGTCTCTATGCATTCGGATTAGACCTTGATGTATGTACAGCATGATCATGGAATGTTTGTACTTATTTCAAAACACAGAAAGCTAGCACACAGGGGTAGCACATAATCAGGACGGGTCATGGAAAGTTGGCCCTTATTTCACGGGGTTGGACTGTGGAAGTCTCACTGTAACCGTACAAGGTGCTGGGGAGCACTGTGAGCAGTTTGGTTCCCCTTGTTTAAGGAATGATATCATTTCACTGGAGGCAGTTCAGAGAATGTTCACTGGGATGATCCCTGGTAGGGAGGGATTGTCTCACAGCAAAGGCTAAACAGGTTGGGACTCTACTCACTGGAGTTTAGAGGAATGAGAGGGGATCACATTGAAACATCCAGGATTCACAAGGGGCCTGACAGGGTAAATGCTGAGAGACTGTTCCCCCTCATGAGAGAGTCTAAGGACTAAACGGCACAGTGTCAGAATAAAGGGGCACCAGTTTAAGACTGAGATGAGGCAGGATTTGTTCTCTCAGAGGGTTGTGAGCCTTTGGAACTCCTTGCCACAGAGAGCTGTGGGGGCAGAGTCCTTGTGTATATTTAAGCCTGAGACAGATTCTTGATCAGTCAGGGAATCAAGGATTACCGGAAAAGGACTGGAAAGTGGACGTGAGGACTGTCAGATCAGCCTTGAGCCTATTGAATGGTGCAGCAGGCTGGAGGGGCTGAATGGTCTACTCCTATCCTTTTCTTATGGTCTTATCAGATCTAGAATTGGAGGTTTAGCTTCATGCTTCAGTGTGCTCTCTGTCATTGCGGATAGTTGTGAATTGGTTTGTTGTGAATGTATAATTCTGTATTATATAATTAGGCATTCTATCTAAAAGACCTGAGCAGTTGTCTTGTGTGACAGGTGTTTGATGGGTATGCTGTCTGGACGTGTCATGTACCTTGTTGCGGGATTTGATCATTAGTCCGAGACATCATGAGATCTAGGATCGACGCAACCTTGCAGCATCTCTCCACGAGTCCCTGCAAAGGTCTCAGACTGTGGTGCTTTGTCTTGGTACACATTTGGGATGACAATCTGCTCACGTTACTGATACTCCCCCTCCTTTCCAATGATTATGTTATGCAAACATGGTCGAGCGATGAAGAGTTTGGGAGGAAGAACTGTGTGAATCCATGTCCCATATGTGAGAGAGGCTGATGATGTTGGAGACGAGTAAGCACAGAGATTCATGTTAGCTATCTGAAAGTATGGCATGGTAGTTTACATTTAACATTCAAAGAAGTTTCCCCAGCGCACTTGCCAGAGGGTAGTGATGGGAGGAGGTAATTACATTACTGAGGCTCTGTTTGGAGCATTACGTACAGCTTTTATCCCCTAACTGGATGAAGGATATAATTGCTTTGAAGGCAGATCAGAGAAGCCTTATCAGATTAATTCCTGAGATGAAAGGCTTGTTCTGTGCGACGAGATTGAGCAGCTTAGGCCAGTACTTGCTTGAGTTAAGAATGAGGGGAGATCTAACTGAGATGCTTAAGGGGATTGACAAAGTAGGTGTAGAAATGATGCCTCCTTTTGTAGGAAGTAAAGAACAAGAGGTCATAGTTTTACGGTAAGGTGTAGCAGATTTTAAACAGAGATGAGGAGGAATTATTTCTCTCAAAGGGTCATGAATCTGTGGAATACACTCCCTCAGAATGTAGTGGATTTTGGGACGTTGAGTTAATTTACGGAGGAGATGGAGAGATTTTTAATTAATAATGAGGTAAAGGAAGTGGGCAGAAAAGTGGAGTTGAGGTCACAAGGGACTGAATAGCTTCTTCCAGCTCCTCATTCTTTTATGGCCTTACGTAATATGTTGACAGCCTCATTTCCTGCTCACTGACACACTGTTGAGGAATACCCACAATGCTGCATATGGTGGTCACTTTGTTCCAGCAACCCTGGCAGCGGTGGTATCCCTCACTTGCTGCACATAGAGGAATTTGGTGAACTGTTCAGCGACCAGAATGGAATGGTGCCCTGGGGTGTGGAAAGCCACGGGGGAGATCTCACCTCATGGCCCAGGAGGAACCTCGTGTGGAGTGAGAGGCTCTCTCGGTTGTTGGAGGTGACAGCTTTCCCATCTGGTTAATGTGCGTATTGATGCCAAGCCAATGGCGAAACCTCTTGGTACTTTCTGAGTCCCTGTCACCACACGTGTGACCTGGATGGAGATAGTTTTGCATGTCCTCGCATTAGAGATGATGGCTTAGAGATCTGTTTATCATTAAACATTGCATTCTTAGAGACACCTAGTTCCTCTCTGAATGGGTGGTCTGAGTGTACCTGCTTAGCAATCTCTTGAATATATTCAGGCCATCCAGTGATGATGACTGTTATCACTGACCATCAGCCAATGTGCATGGGTGAACCTACTTGCTTTGATCGGTGCTGCAGTCTGGAATCATTGGTGTTTTCAACTGATGGGTCTGTCAGCTAGTAGATTGTAATAATATGTTGATTGACATGTGCTGGTCTACTGACTAGGACGAGTCTGATCTGTTACATAGAAACAAAGAAAATCGGAGCAGGAGTAGTCCATTATGCCCTTCAAGTCTGCTGCACCATTTCACGTGGGTGACACGTTGGCTCAGTGGTTAACACTGCAGCCTCACAGCGCCAGGGACCCAGGTTCGATTCCAGCCTTGAGCGACTGTCTGTGTGGAGTCTGCACATTCTCCCCGTGTCTGCTTGGGTTTCCTCCGGGTGCTCCGGTTTCCTCCCACAGTCCAAAGATGTGCAGGTTAGGTGGATTGGTCATGCTAAATTGCCCCTAGTGTTCAGAGATGTATAGATTAGGTGGGTTACATGGGGATGGGTCTGGGTGGGATGTGCTGAGTGTCAGTGTGGACTTGTTGGGCCAAAGGGCCTGCTTCCACACTGTAGGGATTCTATATCTATATGAACATGGCTGATCATGTAACTCAGTCTCCTGTTCCTGCTTTCTCCACTACTACCTTTATTCCTTTAGCCTAAGTGCTACATCTGATGAAGAGTCATCTAGACTTGAAATGTTAGCTAGCTCTCTCTCCATGGAAGCTACCTGACCTGCATTTTTTCGTTTTGAGTATAGATTCCAGCATCTGCAGTAATTTGCTGACAGGTCCATCTTCTTCTTGAAAACTTTCAATGTATTAGCATAGCTTTCTGTGCAAGAGAATTCCATAGGCTCTCCGCTCCCTGGGTAAAGACATTTCTCCTTATCCCAGTCCTAAATGGCCTACCTTGTATCCTTACACTCTGACCCCTGGTTCTGAACTCTGCTGTCATCAGGAATATCCATCCTGCATTTGTCCTGTCTAGTCCTGTTAGAATGTTATCGATTTCTCTGAGATGGTGGGCAGGCTTTGGGGAGACTGGAGCTGAGTTCCTGGCTGCAATATTCCTAGCCTCTGACTTGCTCATGTATCCATGTGGTTTATATGACCACTCAGAATTAATCAGCTGACACTGGAACACCAGTAGCAGTTGGTTTACACAGTATGTGATGTTAATTGTATTTAGCAGAGGCTGTGACATTATGTAGATGTTACATTTGGACTGTGTAACATGAATCATAATTTAAATTGTTGATTTGCCACTCTCATAATTAGGCACATTTGAAGAGGCTAGGCTTGACTGTTGCAGTTACAGATTGGATGAAAGGAACGGCATTTTGCAAATTAATCTGATCAAGTTGCCCTCTTGCCTACCCAATGTGGACAAGTGTTTGAAACATGCAATAACTAAATGCATTCATGTAGACCCTCAACAGCGTCAAACACGCTGATGTATTTCACAGGAACATTATTAAATATTTGAGAATGTTAGGATGGGTGACACGGGCATTAGGACAAGGCTTAGTTAAAGGACTAGGTTTTGAGGAATATCTTAAAGGACAGAGAGAGGTGGAGATGTTCAGGGAAGGGTTTCTTTTTCATTTGCACTTGTCATAGGGGCATCACTGGAAAAAGCCAATATTAATTGCCCATTTTTAATTACCTTTGAACTGAGTGGCTTGCTGGGCCATTTCAGAGGGCAGTTAAGAGTCACCCATATTGCTGTGGGTCTGGAGTCACATGTAGACCAGACCAGGTAAGGATGGCAGGCTTTGTTCCCTAAAGAACACTGGTGAGCCAGGTGGGTTTTCCGACGATTGTCAATGGTTACATGACAACATTAGGCTAGCATTTTAATTCCAGATCTAATTATGAAAGATTAGCCTCAGGTTCTGGATTACTGGTGCCATAAGATCATAAGAAATAGAAACAGGAGTAGGCCATTCAGCCCCTCAGCCCAACTCCAACATTGAGTAGAACCATGGCTGATCTGAGATTCCTCACATCCACTTTCCTGCCCTTTCCCTGTAATCCTTGATTCCCGACTGATCAAGAAACTGTCTCAACCTTAAATATACACAGGGACTCTGTCCCCACAGCTCTCTGTGACAAGGAGTTCCAAAGACTCACAACCCTCTGGGAGAACAAATTCCTCCTCACCTCAGTCTTAAATTGGTGCCCCTTTATTCTGAGACTATGCCTTCCGGGTGCTCTGGTTTCCTCCCACAGTCCAAAGATGTGCAGGATAGGTGGATTGGCCATGGACTCTCCCATGAGGGGAAACACTCTGTCAGCATTTACCCCGTAAAGCCTCCTAAGAATCATATATGTTTCAAGAATGACATCACCTCTCATTCTTCTAGACTCCAGTGAGTAGGGTCGCAAGCACACGCTAAGTCCCGTGGCAGCAGGGGAGCGAATGGGCGAGTTCCAGAACTGTGCCAGAGCGAGCCGGAGATGGCCTCATGCTCTGTGGCCTGCACAGACTGGAATGTTAATACTTACAGTCACTTATTGTCATTCTGGACTTTCTCACTGTTTCATGCTAATCAATTTTTTTAACTCTACAACAACACTTCATTTTACTCTGCAAGATTTGCACCTAGGTAACTGTCGACATTAAAGGCAGCCATTGTAGAAAGTTTTTACTGTCCACCTGTACTGGATTACATATGAAATTAAAGGATATTCTGATATTCTCATATTCAATATGATTCGCCTTTATTGATAAGACAATCCCACCATTGCGGGCATTATCCTAGAGAACCTTTTCTGAACTGCCTCCAGTGAAAAAATATCATTCCTTAAACAAGGGGAACCAAACTGCTCACAGTGCTCCAGATGTGGTCTCCCCAGCACCTTGTACAGTTGCAGTGAGACTTCCACAGTCTCACATTCCAAACCCCCTGAAATAAGGGCCAACATTCCATGACCTTTCCTGATTACCTGCTGCCCCTGTCTGCTAACTTTCTGTCATAACAAAGTGTGGAGCTGGATGAACACAGCAGGCCAAGCAACATCTCAGGAGCACAAAAGCTGATGTTTCGGGCTTAGACCTTCTCTGGTGAAGGGCCTAGGCCCGAAACATCAGCTTTTGTGCTCCTGAGATGCTGCTGGGCCTGCTGTGTTCATCCAGCTCCACACTTTGTTATCTTGGATTCTCCAGCATCTGCAGTTCCCATTATCACTGCTAGCTTCCTGTGTTTTGTTTACAAGCCTCCCCAAGTCCCCTAGTGGTGCAGCTTTCTGCAGCTTTTTTTTGTTTAAATAATACTCTGTTCACATTTTCCCACATTGTACTCTGTTTGGCAACTTCTTGGCTACTGACATAGCCAATCAATATCTCTCTGTAAACTGCCTGTGTCCCTCTCTGAACTGGCCTTTCCACCTATTTTTGTGTCATCTGTAAATCTGGCTACAGTACATTCACTTCCTTCCTCCAAGTGATATGCTGGTATGGATAGAGAATTGTCCAATGGGCAGGAAATACCAAATGGAGTTATTAAGGTTCTTTTTCAGGTTAGCCAGTGATGTTCCAAAGGGACATGTCCTGGCACTGTAACACATCAAGCTACGAAAGCAAAACACCCAGGAGCTAAATAACAGAGGCCATGAAACATAACTGTAAATAAAAGTAAATTTTTGCAGATGCTGGGAATTTGAAGCAAACACAGAGAATGCAGAGAAACTCAGCAAGTCTAGCAGCATCTATGAGAATATCGCAATCAAAACATTAACTGTCACTCTCTGCACAGATGCTGCCAGACCCCCTGAATTTCTCCAGCAATGTTCGTGTTTCCTTCACAAAACAAAACTGATGCATTTGTCTGGAATCTCTGTGAGCCCTTTCATTCCTTTGTTAGTAATGGTGAGTCAGGGATAGCCAGAAAGGGAACTTGTTGAACTTGTTCACTCGTTCAGAAAATTTTCTGAAGAAGGGTCCAGGCCCGAAACGTTGGCTTTCCTGCTCCTCTGATGCTGCTCGGCCTGTTGTGTTCATCCAGCTCTACACCTTGTTATTTCAGACTCTCCAGCATCTGCAGTTCCTACTCTCTCTTGTTAGACACTGTTGGAGTTTTGTGTACAGTTCTGGGGGGGGGGGGGGCACATTTTAGGAGAGATGGAAACATATTGGAGAGAGTGCAGAAGCAATTTCCAAGAATGGTTCCAGGAATGAGAAACTTCAGTGATTAGGATAGATTGAAGAAGCTGGGCCTATTCTTCTTGGAGAGGAGGAGGCTGGGCAGAGTTGTTAGGGAGAACTTGTAAAAGGAGCAAGAATGAGAGGGGCATAGAGTTAAAACGATATGCAAATGAGGCAAGGATGATGTGAGACGTAGCTAGGATCTGGAGCACAGTGCCTGAAAATGTGGTGAAGGGAGGTTCATTTGAGATATTCAAGAGGGGCACTGGATGGTAAGTTTGGACAGAAATGGTGTGCAGTGAGGAAAAGGCAGGAGATTTCTTCCAGATGATAGAAGCAGTGCAGATGTGATGAGCTGAGTGGTTTTCTTTCATGCTACATCAATTTTGTGATTCTGAGATAGGACTGAATCTCCAATGAGATGCCAAATCAAATTTGATGGCCTTAAAGTGAAAAGAAAGGCTGTATGTATTTTTTCAGCAATGTGTTGAGAGATTTTGATGCCCACGTCTGGAGCAGGTGGGACTTGAGCCCAGGCCTCCTGAACCAGAGGTGGGGACAATACCACTATGCCAAAGCACTCAACTTACTGTGTGTACTCACCTTTAAAAGGGATTAGTGGAAGCTGGGTCTAGGCTACAGAAGGACTGCAGTGAAAATTTACCAAAATTGATTCCTGGGTTGGCAGGACTGATGTCTGAGGAGAGATCAAGTTGGTTTGGAACAAAAACAGAACTCACTGGAGAAACTCAGCAGGTCTGGCAGCATCTGTGGAGAGAGAAACAGAGTTAATGTTTCAGGTCCAGCAACTCTTCTTCAGAACACTGGATCTGAAACATTAACTCAGCTTTCTTTCCACAGATGCTGCCAGACCTGCTGAGATTTTGTTGTTTCTGATTTCAGCATCCACAGTTGTTTGGTTTTTGTGTAGTGGGTTGGGATTGTGTTAGCTGGTGTTTGGAAGAAGGGGTTGGGATTGTGTTAGCTGGTGTTTGGAAGAAGGGGTTGGGATTGTTTTCGCTGGTGTTTGGAAGAAGGGGTTGGGATTGTTTTCGCTGGTGTTTGGAAGAAGGGGTTGGGATTGTGTTCGCTGGTGTTTGGAAGAAGGGGTTGGGATTGTGTTCGCTGGTGCTTGGAAGAAGGGGTTGGGATTGTGTTCGCTGCTGTTTGGAAGAAGGGGTTGGGATTGTGTTCGCTGCTGTTTGGAAGAAGGGGTTGGGATTGTGTTCGCTGGTGCTTGGAAGAAGGGGTTGGGATTGTGTTCGCTGGTGTTTGGAAGAAGGGGTTGGGATTGTGTTCGCTGGTGTTTGGAAGAAGGGGTTGGGATTGTGTTCGCTGGTGTTTGGAAGAAGGGGTTGGGATTGTGTTCGCTGGTGTTTGGAAGAAGGGGTTGGGATTGTGTTCGCTGGTGTTTGGAAGAAGGGGTTGGGATTGTGTTCGCTGCTGTTTGGAAGAAGGGATTGGGATTGTGTTCGCTGGTGCTTGGAAGAAGGGGTTGGGATTGTGTTCGCTGGTGTTTGGAAGAAGGGGTTGGGATTGTGTTTGCTGGTGTTTGGAAGAAGGGGTTGGGATTGTTTTCGCTGGTGTTTGGAAGAATAAGTGGGGATTCTCACAGAAACCTATAAAATTCTAACAGGATTGGACAGGTTGGCTGCAAGAGAGATGTAGTGGGGGGTGGGGACGGCGGGGGAGGATGGGGGTTGCGGGGGGGGGGGGGGTGGGGGGGGCATGGAGGAGCATTGGGGAGTCTGGAACCAGAGATCATAGTTTAAGAAAAAGAGGTAAACTGTTTTTAGGACTGAACTGAGGGAAAATGTCACAGTGGTGAGCTTCACAGTTGTGAGCCTATGGAATTCTCTTCCATAGAAAGTGGTTGAGGCCAAAACACGGTGTTTTCGAGAAGGAGGTAGACATAGTTCTCGTGGCTAAAGGGATAAAGGGATATGGGGGGAGGTCAGAATTAGGGTATTGAACTCGATGATCATATTAAATGGCGGAGCAGGTTCGAGGAGCTGAATGATCTACTCGTGTTCCTATCTTCTACGTTTCTATGTGGGTGGTTGCCCAGAGGATTCTGTTCTGCATCAACGAACGCAGAGGGATTGGTTCTTTTTGGTGGTATGCTGGTGGACTGACAGTGAGGCAGATCGGGAAGGGAAGCCTTTGGAAACTGCTCCCAGTGCAGTTCCTCTGAATCTCCTCATGCTTATTCTGCATTTCTAACTTGCTTTTTTTCTTCCAGTTGTCGTTTTCTGATTTTGAACAGTCGGAGAAAGACAGTAAATCGATGACATTGAATGACATCACAGCGGTGAGTTTTGTCCAATCTTCAGTCCCCATTTCGGCAGTTCGCTGCCTTGGGCAGGTTTCTTTTCTCATGGATTTATTCGCGCGTAGGATGGAGGCGTCTCTGGCTGGGCCCAGCATTTATTGCCCGTCCCTAGTTGCCCCTTGAGAAGGCGGTGGTGAGCTGCCTTCTTGAATCACTGCAGGTAGACCCACAGGGGAGGGAATTCCAGGATTCTGACCCAGCGACAGTAAAGGAACGGCGATATATTTCCAAGCCACGATAGTGAGTGGGTTGGAGGGAACTTGCAGCGGGGTGGTGTTCCCATGTACCTGCTGCCCTTGTCCTTCTAGATGATGGTGCTTGTAGCTTTAGAAGGTGCTTTGGATAGAGCAAAGGCAGGTGGACGACATTGATATACCCAAAATAAGTGAAGGATAGAACAAACTTGAGGGGCTGAATTGTCTCCAGGTACTTTGATGTTCCAAAACCTTAGGAGGAATCACAGATATCCTCAATCAGTAGCCAGCCTCAACCAATATCTTTGCAAATTGATTATTGCTGTGCCTTCTGGGGCAACATGCTGTGTGCGAGCTGAGATCTTTAAAATTCATGAATAGGATGCAGTCCTTGATTAGATTACCTCAGACAAGAGTTAACCACACATTTCTTGCTTTGGGTCTGGAGTCACATGCAGGCAAGACCAGGTATGGATGGCGGATTTTCTTCCCTGAAAGGAGGTTAAGCAAACCGTATGGGTTTTTCCAACACTTTACAAGCTTCTAATTCCAAGTTTTTTTAATATCTTGAATTTGAATTTCACCAGCTGCTGTGGCGGAATTTGAAACATTTTCCTGAGGGGGTTAGCCTGCGTCTGCTTGGACTGTTAATCCAATGCTGGTCCCATCAGACCACCATCAAACTGTTTCCTAAATTACAAGAGGAACTGTACTTTAAAAGTGCCTCACTTGCAGAATCGTCCTTTGTGACCTACTGTGGTTGCAAAATGTGTGATAGCAATGGGAGCTGTTTTCTGTCTATTTCCTCCCTTTCTTCCTCAGTCTCTCTCTCGTTCCCATTTACACTCATCCACTTTGTGCTGTTTCTCTCTCTCTTCCTTTCTCGTCTCTTCCTTTCATCACTTTGATTTTTTCTATCTCTCTTTCTTTCTCTTTTCATTTCTTCAGCCTGGTTTTGCATTTATCTCTCTTCCATTGTATTTATTCTATCCTTTTCTCTCACCAATTTTCTTGTTCCTTTTCTTTTTTTTCTTCCTCATTTATTCTCTCTTGTTCTCTTCTTTGTTTTCCCTCTTCTTTTTCTACTGTTCTTTCTTTCTCTCTTTGTTTCTTTCCCTCTTTCCTTATTTCCCTCTTTCCCTCCCTCTTTCTCTCTCTCCTTCCCTCTCTTTCTTTCTTCCTTGCCCTTGTTATCTCTTTCTTTCCTTCTTTCTCTTTCTTTCTTGCCCTTGTTATCTCTTTCTTTCCTTCTTTCTCTTTCTTTCCTTCCTTCCTTTCTTCTTTCCTTCCTTCTTTCTTTCTTTCCTTCTTTTCTTCTTTCTTTCTTTCCGCCTTTGTCTCTCTTTCCCGCTTTCTCTTTCTTTTTCTTTCTTTCTCTCTTCTTTTTCTCTTTCACTCTCACCCCCTTTCTTCTTCTCTTGGCAGCTTCTTCCTCTCTTTCTTTCATTTCCATCCTTCTTCGTTTAGTTTGGTTCTTTCTCTCTATCTTTCTACTTATCTCTTTCTCTCTCTCTCTCTTTCTTTCTTTCACATTTCTCTCCAATCTTGTTTCAGGAGCAGCATCGTCAGCTAAACAACATCCTAGGATTCGAGGTTTACTCCATGTTGTGTGTTCCTGTCATCTCTAAAGCAACTGCGCAGGTAGTCGCCATGGGCTGTGCATTTAACAAGCGATCAGGCCATTAGTGAGTACAACGTCGCAATCGAAATGTTTAATGAGGCCTTAAAAAATGCAACCAAAACAGTTGGGTTAATTTTACAAGCAGTGGAATTGAAAAGCTGGGAGTCGATGATAAACTCGTACTTAGGTTTAGCCAGAGACCTCTGGGGAACTGCCCCTCATATTAACAGAAAGGAGGAAGGATCACTGGAGAGCACACAATATGATCCCATGTTAGTGGTCTCCATTCAAACTCTGGGGAAAGGATCACACTAGGCCCCTATTATAAGTGGCCTACCTGAGGAAGCAGAGAACGGCACAGGCTCGGAGGAGGCAGTTCAGTCCATCGGGACTATGCAGTACCATAGTTGGCTACCATGGGCGCTAGACCTGGTTGGATATTCTGCCTCCAACCGCTCTACCGAGCCAATCCCTTTATTCCACACCCATCTCCCCACCAAGAATATGTTTACAAATAATAATCAAAACTTAACATCAGCTTTGATGTCATGCTTGAGTCAGCCACGACATTGGTAGTGGGAAAACTGATGGAGCCCATAATATGGGACATGGTAAACATACACTTAGAGAAAAAAAATGAATGTAAGACAGCCAACATGGCTTTGTCATGGGTAGGTCATGCCTGACAAAATGTAATTGAGTTCTTTGCTAAGGTGACCCAGGCAGTGGAAGGAGGTGGTGCTGTGGATGTAGTACATTTGGTCTTTCGGGAAGTGTTTGGTATGGTGCCACATGGCAAGTTGGTTAGCAAATTAAAAATCTTTGGGACTGATGAGTCCTTGTCAGCATGTATTGGAAGTTAGCTAAAGGATAGGAAAGGATAGAGGGTAGGTATAGATGGGCATTTCTCAGATTGAGGACATGTTGAATGTGGTGTTCCCCATGGATTGGTGTTGGGACCAGGGCTTTTTCTGATTTGTACAAATGATTTTGAGATGGGTGTTGAGGTCAAAATCTCTAAATTTGCAGATGATACTAAGATAAGGAGATTAGCGGAATGTGAAGGTGTGGCTGATCAATGCCTGAGGGATATTGACAAGTTGGCCAAATGGGCAGATACCTGACAGATGAATTTCAGTGCAGAGCATTGTGAGATAATGCATTTTGATAGAGGAAACAAGGAGAGATAACACGGGGACAATGGTCCAACTTTGAGTAGAGTACAGGAGCAGAGGAACCTCGGGGTTTACATGCATGCTTCTCTGAAGGTGGCCAGGCAAGTGAGGCAGTTAAGGAGGCCTATAGGTTCATTGGGATTATAAATAGAGGCATTGAGTATAAAAGAAGGGGGTGGCACGGTGGCTCAGTGGTTCGCACTGCAGCCTCAGAGCGCCAGGGACTTGGGTTCGATTCCAGCCTCAGGCGACTGTCTGTGTGGAGTTTGCACATCCTCCCTGTGTCTGCGTGGGTTTCCTCCGGGTGCTCCGGTTTCCTGCCACAGTCCAAAGATGTGCAGGTTAGGGTGGATTGGCCATGCTAAGTTGTCCGTAGTGTTAAGGGGGTATGTGGGTTATAGGGGGATGGGTCTGGCTGGGGTACTTCAAGGCGCAGTGTGGACTTGTTGGGCCGAAAGGCCTGTTTCAACACTATAGGGAATCTAGTCTAATCTAATCAAATCTTCAGTCAGGCCACATTCAGAGTATTGTGTTCAGTTCTGGGCATCTTATTAAGAAAGGAATATTAAAGCCCTGGACAGAATTCAAAGTAGATCTAGCATGATACAAAGAATGAGGGATTTTAGATACAGGGAAAGATTAGAGAGATTGGCCTTATTCTCCTTGGAACAGAGAAGATTAAGAGGTGACCTTGTTGAGGTGCTGAAAATTGTTCATAATTTTGACAGGGTAAGGAAGGATATTCTACTTCCTCTCGTTGGTGTGGCAGTTACTAGAGGTGATTGTCAACAAGAGAGCTCAGAGTGAGATAGGGAGAAACTTCTTCACTCAGAGAGTAGTTAGGATTTGGAATGTGCTGCCTGGGTGAGAGATAGAGATGGTTTCCATAAGAGATTTCAAAAGGGAGCAGGACATATATTTGAAAGGAATGAAGTTAGCAGGTGATGGAGATGGGGCTGGACAGTGGGACTATCTGGGTAGTTCCTTCGGGAGCTGGTACAGACAAGACAGGTCGAATGGCCTTCTGCGCTGTAAAATTCTATGATTCGATGTTTCTATAAAAGCACCCAACAGAAAAACGTGCAGAAATGAAAATCAGGGATGCTCAGCAGGCCAGATTGGGGACGCTGAGATCTGAAATACCCTCCCAAGATCTTGTGTTACATCTTCTTCCATCTTCTGAGATAATTCTCTTCAGATTATAGATTATCTCCAGGGGTCACAGACTAAGAATATGGGGTACGCCATTTAGGACTGAGATGAGGAGAAATGTCTTCACCTGGACAGTGCAAAGCCTGTGGAATTCTCTCAATCAAAAAGCAGTTGAGACCAAAACATTGAATGTTTTCAAGAAGGAGTTAGATAGAGTTCTTAGAGATAAAGGGATCAAAGGGTGTGGGGGAGAAAGTGGGAACAGGGGACTGAGTTGGATGATCAGTCACGATCATGTTGAATGGTGGAGCAGGCTTGAAGGGCTGAATGGCCTACTCAATCTTTCATTGCTGGCAGGAGAAACTAAAGGCTCATTCGAAAAATGTTGTGTGCGATTTCCTGTGAACGTTTATTCATATTAGCAAATTGGCAAGGAGTGTTTGACAAATATCCTGAACTCCGGTAAAGGAAAGGGTTGGAGACAGGGCTCTGGGAGGAAGGTCATGTTGGGTAACCAATGTCAAGTGTGTTGACTGGGGGTGGCAAATGTGACCTGTTACATGATGATGTTTATACTCAACCAATGGTGAGTGAATTGGAGCATGGTTCTTGGACACAGGATTGCTTACAGTCATAATGGGAATTCCCCTTTCCTCATTCATTCATTGGATGTGAGTGTTCCTGCCTGGGTCCCACTTATTGCCCCAGCCACAGTTGCCCTTGAGAAACGTAGAAGATGAAATCAGGAGTAAGCCATTCGGTCCCTTGAATCTGCTTCACCATTCATTATGATCATGGCTGATCATCGAGCTCAATACTCTCATCCTGACCTGTCCCCATATCCCTTGTTTCCTTTAGACACAGGGGTGATATGAGTCTCACAGTTACACTACTCTCTGGGTGAAAAAGCTATCCACTTGAGTCTTACCACTCCATAACAGCTCTTCTCACATTAGTGATTGAACCTGAGGGTCTCTGTGCCTCAGATGAGGGGAGACGTTGAGAAGGAGAGTCCTACATGGTAACCTCAGCTGATGCAGGAACTGAACCCACACTGTTGGCACCACTCTGTATCACAAACCAGCCATCCAGCCAACTGAGCTAATGACAAGGTCGGAGTGAGCTGCCTTCTCGAACTACTGCAGCCCATGTGCTGTAGGTTGACCCGCAATGCCTTTAGGGAAGGAATTCCAGGACAGTGAAGGAATGGCGATGTATTTCCAAGTCAGGATGGTGAGTGACCTGGACAGGAACTTACATGGTGTTCCCATGTATTTGCAGCTCTTGTCCTTCTAGAAGGAAGTGGTCATGGGTTTGGAAGGTGCTCTTGAAGGGTCTTTGGTGAATTTCCGCAGTGCGTCTTGTAGATTGTACAATCACTGCTACTGAGCGTCGGTCGTGGAGGGAGTGGGATGTTTGTGGATGTGGTGCCAATCAAGCGGCTGCTTTGTCCTGGATGGTGTCGAGCTTCTTGAGTGTTGTTGGGGCTGCACCCATTCAGGCAAGTGGGGAGTATTCCATCCCACTCCTGCCTTGTGTCTTGTAGATGGGTCCCACTCAATGACACCCAGTTTGGATTCTGCCAGGGCCACTCAGCTCTTGATCTCATTATATCCTTGGTTCAAACATGGACAAAAGAGCAGAATTCCAGTGGGTGAGGTGAGAGTGACAAGGCTGCATTTGATGGAGTGTGGCATTGAAGAGCCCAAGCAGTACTGGAGTGAATGGAATTTGGGAGAAAACTCTTCATTGGTTGGAGGCATTCATGTTACAAAGGAAGGTGCTTGTGGGTAGTGGATGTCTGTCGTCTCAGCTGCAGGATCCTTCTGAAAGGTTCCTCAGGGTAGCATCCTTGGCCCAACCATCTTTAGCTTCTTCAGCAATGACCTTCCCTCCATCATAAGGTTAGAAGTGGGGATGTTTGTTAATAATTGCCCAATGTTCAGCACCACTTGCGACTCCTCAGGTGGTGCCATTGTCCTCATCCATCCCTTACCCCTCATTCCATTCTTCCCCCTCACTTTGCCAGTGAGCTGTGATTGGGTGAGACTCCATGCCTGTCAGTTTCCTTGCCATATCTCAATGGTTCACCAGCCTTCCTGTGTATTGATAGACAATTGTCTCCAGGGGGTGTTGGTGCTTCCCCTCTACCCTGTCATCCCCCCAACCTCCACAAAGCATACTTCCTGACCAACCTTAGGCAATGATCAGCAAATCCTGCATGTTCTCTTCTCCACTTTTCTCCCAATTCTGAATGTGTGTGTTTGGCACAGAGATTGAGTATTGTTTAAAAAAAAGACAGGTTTTGTTGAGATTATTTGCCTTGCTGTCACCAGGACAATTCGTAACGTTTTGTAATGTACAAGTCCAGCATTCTGGTTGGTTAGCAAGTGGAATCTTATCGGTACAGGCCGACCAGAGATAATGTACCAGTTAGATGATGACTGGGAGTTAACTGCCAAGCTTTGTTTAACTACCATCTCGAAGGACAAGGGCAGCAGATACATGGGAACGCCATCACCTACCAATTCCCCTCCAAGCCACTCACCATTTTGACATGAAACTATATCACCATTCCTTCATTGTTGTTGGGTCAAAATCCTGGAATTCCCTCCCTGAGGGCAGTGTGGGCCTACCTACAGCTCATGGACTGCAGTGGTTCGAGAAGGCAGCACACCCCCACCTTCCCAAGGGAATGTAAAGACAGGCAATAAATGCTGAGCCCAGCCAGAGAAACCCATGCCACATGATCAAATAAAAAGAAACATTAATCATGGCAGGATAAGTCTCGTTTGGTAAAGTCATTGCCTTGAAAAATGAACTGATTGTTGCCTATTTTGTTGAGTTGAGGTATATCTTCATTCTGTCTGCAATGACCAGGACCCCGAGTATCAATATACACATGTAACTTTGAATACACACCTGTGTGTCACACTGCAAGCCCAACTGATCATCCTAAATTAGTTGTCAGTGTAATTCTTCACACAGTGGGGATTATTTAGCAATAGTTTAGCAATGTGGAGCGTGCAGTCCCCCTCACACTCACCCTGAACCCAGCACCAACTAGTGATTTAATGTAGAGTCTTCATGCCTTTACCGTTGACTTTTTGACTCTCCTGTATTCATTGTCTGTCTCTCCAGCTATCCCTCTGTCTCTCCTCATTCCTCTTACCTCTCTCTTTCATATCTTTTCTCACTCCTTCTCCATTTCTGCCTCAGAATCACAGAAGTGCCACTGCACAGAAAGATACCATTCTGGCCATTATGTGTGCATCAGCTCTCCAAATGATTGTGATGACTGCAAGCTTGCTCCTGCCTTTTCCCTTGTGAATTATTTTTATTTAAATAACCACCCAATGCCCCTCTTCAATGCCTCAATTGAATCTGCCTCCACCACACTTACATGCAGTGCATTTCCAGATCCTAACTAATGTACAACTGTATGCAATATTCTTGCTGAGGGTCTAACACGGGTCTTGTACAAGTTCAGCATCACCCCTTGGCTCTTGTACTCTGTCCCCTATTAATAAGGCTGAGCACACTATGCTTTATTAACTGCTCCCTCTACCTGTCCTGCCAGCTTCAATGATCTGTGCATATGTTCACACAGCTCCCTCTGCTCCTGCACCACCTTTACAATTGTACGCCACATTTTTATTTTGTCTTCCACTGTTTTTCTGACCAACATGCATCACCTCACACTTCTCTGCATTGATTCTCATCTTATTTGCCCATTCCACCAGCTTGTCAATGTCCATCTGGAGCTCCACACTGTCCTCCTCATGGTTAACAGTTCTTCCACTTTAGATTAGGTTATTAATATATTTCCAGGTAAAGCAAGGGTCCCAATACTGGTTCCTGGGGAACTCCACTATAAACTATCCTCCGGCTTGAAAAATATCCATTGACTATGACTCTCTGTTTCCTATCACTCAGCTGGTTCTATGTCCACATTGTTACGGCCCCTTTTATACCATGATGTCTAACTTTCCTCAAAAGTCTGTTGTACAGGAGTTGGGACGTATGTTGAGGTTGTACAGGACTTTGGCGAGACCTCTGCTGGAGCACTGTGTCCAGTTCTGGTCTCCCCGTTATAGGAAGGATACTACTAAGCTGGAGAGAATTCAGAAAAGATTTACCAGGATGTCACTGGGAGTGGAGGGTCTGAGTTATGAAGAGGGAGACTGGATTGCCTAGGACTTTTTTCCACTGGAGCGTAGGAGATTGAGGGGTGACCTTATAGAGGTTTATAAAATCAAGAGGGGTGTGCATAAAGTGATCAAGCCTTTTCCCTAAAGTAGGGGATTTCAAGAGTTGCGGGGATATTTTTAAGGGGAGAGGAGAAAGATTTAAAACAGATATGAGGGGCAACTTTTTTACTCAGAGAGTTGTTTGTTTGTGGAATGAACTTCTGAGGAAGTGGTGGATGGGGGTACAGTTACAACATTTAAAAGACATTTGGATAAGTAGGTGAATAAGAAATGTTTGGAGGGATATGGGCCAGGAGCAGGCAGGTGGGACTAGTTTAGTTTGTGAACCTGGTTGGACCAAAGAGTCTGTTTCCATGCTGCATGACTCTATGACAATGACTGTAAGGAGTTAGATATAGCTCTGAGTACTAAAGGAATCAAAGGATATGGAGAGAAAGCAGGAACAGGGAACTGAATTGGATGATCAGCCGTGATCACATTGAATGGTGGAGCAGGTTTGAAGGGCTGAATGGCCTACCCCCTGCTCTTATGTGTCTATGTTAAGTTCCCTCAGGATTTTATATGTTTTAATCAGTTCGCCTCTTACTCTTTCAAACTCTAATGGATACAGGCCCAGTCTGCCCAAACTTTGGTCTTTTATATAACCCACAACCACATCCCCTCCCAGTCTAAAGATTCTCATCATGTAGCTCTTTGTTGTTATTTATTTTGGCCAATCAGTGATGACAGACTGGAAGACCTGGGGGTCTGGGTTGGTGAACCAGATTGAAGGGGGGATTTTTAAAAGTTATATCATGGGCTGAGGACATCACTGGCTTGGCAGCATTTATTGGATAACTGCAATCAGAGATCACCCACATAGCTGTGAGTCTGGAGTCACGTGTAGGCCAGACCAGGTAAGGATGGCAGCTTCCTCCCTTAAAGGACATTGGTGAACCAGACGGGCTTTCCCCTCACAATTGACAACAGCGTCATGGATTTCAGATGTTCTTTAATTGAATTCAAATTCCACCATCTGCCACGGGGATACAAATTTGGGTCCCCACAACATTACCTGGATCTCTGGATTAACAGTCTAGGGATAAGACCACTAGGCCCTCACCTCCCCCTCATGGATGGACTTACAATGGAGGTGATATCGCTAAGGGTCAATTAATTGGTCCCGAGGATGAGGGGTTGTCCTATGATGAGTGGCAGAGGAAATTGAGCCTGTTCTCTCTGGAGTTTAGAAGAATGGGAGGTTATCTCATTGAGATACATAGGATTCTGAAGGAACTTGACAGGGTAGACCCTGAGAAATTGTGTCCTCTGGACAGGGAATCTAGAACTTGGGCTGGACTGTGTGTGCCAGGGGGTCAAAATCTCAGGAAAGGGGGCCGATCATTTTTGCATGCTTGCCTTCATTGCTCAGAACATTGAGGTTAGGATTTGGGATGTCTTGCTGTGGCTGAGCAGGACTTTGGTGATGCCATTTTGAGAAAATTGCTTACAATTCTGGTCTCCCACCTGCAGGAAAATATATTTTAAACTTGACAGGATGCAGAAAAGATTTACAAGAATCTTAAAGAATAAAGTGTGGAGCTAGATGAACACAGCAGGCCAAGCAGCATCACAGGAGCACAAAAGCAGATGTTTCGGGCCTAGACCCTTCATCAGAGAGGGGGATGGGGAGAGGGAACTGGAATAAATAGGGAGAGAGGGGGAGGCGGACCAAAGATAGAGAGAGAAAGAGATTCCAAGAGAGTTGCAGTGGGAGAGAGATTATCTCTGATACAATGATGCAGCAAGCTCGATGGGCTGAATGGCCTACTTGCGCACTAATTGCTGGTGTGTTGGTGTCTTTTCTAATGTGGGAAGATTATTCACAGCAAAGCTTATAACCCACCCAACTGTGTGCACTGTCTTTCTCTGCAGTTACACTGAAGTGGATGAGCACAAGATTCGACATTGCTTCCGGTACACAGCGACAGTCCTGACAAGCACAATGTCTGTTCAGAAGGAGCGCAAACTAAAGTTTGAATGTCAGGTAATGTGGCTGACAGGCTCAGGGCTTACACCAGCTCCTCACTGATCTGAGCTTTCATAACAATGTTCCACCAAACACACCCACCCCCATGCATGGCCTGAGAGGCTCAACTTTGGCTTGGGAGGACCTCAAACACTTGGGAGTCAGGGGGTTAAGGGTTCAATTCCCATTCCACAGATACATTGGCAAACTTAGGGCTGAAGCAAATAAAGACAGTCAGCGCTGAGGGAGCGCCGCACTGTCGGAGGGTCAGCGCTGAGGGAGCGCCGCACTGTCGGAGAGTCAGAGCTGAGGGAGTGGGCACTGTCGGAGGGTCAGTGCTGAGGGAGCGCCACACTGTCGGAGGGTCAGTGCTGAGGGAGTGGGCACTGTTGGAGGGTCAGTGCTGAGGGAGTGGGCACTGTTGGAGGGTCAGTGCTGAGGGAGAGTGATCCCTAATACCACCCATCTTCTCCCCATGTTGCTGAAACCACCCAATCTTCTCCCTGTATCCCTGAATCTCATCTACCCACCTTCGCCTTGAATCCCTCAGCTGCACCTATTGTTGCCCCCCTCAGTATGGACAAAGTTCTGGGGATTCGGGGTTCAGGGTGAGAATGTAGCCCATTTCCACTTCCCTTTGGGAACAGAGTAAAGGGGTTGAAGGTCGAAGAACCTTGGCTGGTGAATTTACTCTGCAGTTTAGGGGATGAGGCTGAAACTGAAGGTAAAGGAACTTGTATCTGTTCCTGGTGGTCAGGAACCTGCAAGGCTACACAGCAGCGGCTAGAATGGACGGCTTGTTTATTGAACACAGCACAGACCTGATGGGCCAAATGGCCTCTCTCTCCGTGTGCCTTTTCAATTGTTCTGCGGCTGGAAGGAGTGTTTCCAGGCATTTCAACTGGATTAGCATGACTCAAATTTCCAGGTCCTGCCCCTTGCCCTGAGCTCCCCACATTTAGGGTAACTGGAGAGAATCCATCAAGCTATCCTGTCATTATCCCAAAAACCCAAGGTTAGACACGAGCAAACACGGACAAAAATGCACTGACCCATACACACAAACACAGGAACAAAAGCCAAATACTGCTGCGGGTGGAAATCTGAAACAGAAAACATATGACCAAGGAACAACAGTAGGTCATTCAGCTCTTCTAGCCTGCCCTGCCGTTCAATGACTTTAATCTCAGCTCTACATTGTTCCCTGAGAATCTTTTAGCCCCTTGATCATCAAAAATCTAGCCACCTCTGCCTTAAAAATATTTCAAGTTTTTATATCCGCTACCTTTTGAGGACAGGAATTCCAAAGACTCTCATTCCTCTGAGGGAAAGGAAATGTCTCCTATTCTTTGTTTTAAATCAGAGCCCCCTTATTTTGGACGTATGAGCCATAGTTCTCAATTCTCCCCCTAGGAGAAATATCCTTGCTGGAATGCTGGCAGCATCTGAGGAGAGAGAAACAGCGTTAACGTTTCAAGCCCAGTGTGACTTTCAGTCGATCTGGACAGGCTCATTGCACATGTTTGGCTGCA
The DNA here is from genome assembly GCF_030684315.1 of Stegostoma tigrinum. Taxonomy (NCBI): domain Eukaryota; kingdom Metazoa; phylum Chordata; class Chondrichthyes; order Orectolobiformes; family Stegostomatidae; genus Stegostoma; species Stegostoma tigrinum. The sequence continues at coordinate 109,699,935 of NC_081359.1, read as the reverse complement.
TGTGTGTGTGTTAATGAGGGATAGAGCGTGTTCTTTGTAATCAACTCCAGGACAAGGTCATCGCTGAATGGGACAATAAATATTGCCTGTCTCTGGTTGCCCCTTGAGAAGGTGGGGGTGAGCTGCTGTCTCGAACCGCTGCAGTCCATGTGCTGTAGGTTGACCACAGTGTCCCTTATGGAGGGATTTCCAGGATTTTCACCCGGCGACACTGGAGGAACGGCGATATATTTCCAAGTCAGGATGGTGAGCGGCTTGGAGGGGAACTTGCAATGGGGTTGGTGCTCACGTGTATCTGCTGCCCTTGTCCTTCTAGAAGGAAGTGGTCATGGGGTCGGAAGGTGCTGTTTGAGGACTTTTGGTGAATTTCTATGTGCCTCAGAGAGAGAGAGAAAGCATATGAATAGACAAGAGATAGTGTGTGTGTGTATGTCAGCAGATACGTGTGTGCTAGATTGTGGATGTAACCAAAGGAGAGTGTTGGGAGCTTCAAAGAGTTGAGTGTTAGTGGGAGATAGTGTGTAAGTGATTGTGTGTAAATTTGAAGTCTGTTTGCTGGAGGGACGATCAGAAACAGCCCTGATGTTCTACACTTCTGGATGACGATAGTCAAGACTAGCAAAGCTGCCCAGTGCCTCCTGTTCATATCCAATGATTGCTAACACCATGCAGAGAGTCAGTGAGACAGTGAAAGAAAATGAACAAATGTAATAATATAGAATGAAAACAGAAATTGCTGGAGCAATTGGGTACTACTTGAGTTTCAGGGGAGGTTGAATAGGCTGGGACTCTTTTCCCTGGAGCATTGGAGACTGAGGGGTGACCTTACAAAGGTCTATAAAATCATGAGAGGCACAGACAAGGTGTACAGCCAACAGCTTTTCCCCAGGTTGGGTAGTCTAAAACCAGAGGGCAGAAATTTAAGGTGAGAGGGAAGAGATACAAAAGGGCCTAGAGGGGCAAGTTTTGCACAGAGAATTGTGAGTGTCTGGAATAAGCTGCCAGTGGTAATGGTGGAGGTGAGTACAATTTTGCCATTTAAGAAACATTTTGACAGGTACATGGATGGGAAAGGTACAGAGAGATATGGACCAAACACAGGAAAATGGGTGGATTGGTGGATTGGGTGAATAACGTTGCTGGTGGATCCAAAGAAAGAGAATTCATGGAATGTTTGCAGGATGGTTTTTTGGAACAGCTTGTGATGGAGCCCACAAGGGAGCAGGCTATTCTGGACTTAGTGCTATGTAATTAGCCTGACTTTATAAAAAAACCATAAAGTAAGGGAACACTTAGGAGGCAGCGATCATAATATGGTAGAGTTCAGTCTGCAGTTTGAAAGAGAGAAGGCAAAATCGGATGTAATGGTGTTACAGTTAAACAAGGGTAATTACAGGGGCAAGAGAGAGGAATTGACAAAAATCGACTGGAAGCAGAGCCTAGCGGGGAAGACAGTAGACCAACGGCAGGAGTTTCTGGATGTAATTGAGGACACAGTACAGAGGTTCATCCCAAAGAAAAGAAAGATTATCCGGGGTGGGATTAGACAGCCATGGCTGGCAAAGGAAGTCAGGAAATGTATCAAAGAAAAAGAGACAGCCTATAAAGTGGCCAAGGGCACTGAGAAATCAGAAAATTGGAAAGGCTACAAAAACAAACAGAGGATAACAAAGAGAGCAATAAGGAAGGAGAGGATCTAATATGAAGGTAGGCTAGCTAGTAATATTAGAAGTGATAGTAAAAGCTTCTTTCAATACATAAGAAAGAAACGAGTGGCAAAAGTAGATATTGGGCAGCTCCAAATTGATGCTGGAAGGCTAGTGATGGGAGATAAGGAAATAGCTGAAGAACTTAATAAGTACTTTGCGTCAGTCTTCACAGTGGAAGACATGAGCAGTATGCCAACAATTAGGGAGAGCCAGGGGGCAGAGTTGAGTACGGTAGGCATTACAAAAGAGAAGGTGCTAGAAAAGCTAAAGGGTCTAAAAATTGATAAATCTCCTGGCCCTGATGGGCTACATCCTAGAGTTCTGAGGGAGGTGGCTGAGGAAATAGCAGAGGCTTTGGCTGTGATCTTTCAAAAGTCACTGGAGTCAGGGAAAGTCCTAGATGATTGGAAAATTGCTGTTGTAACTCCCTTGTTTAAGAAAGGATCAAGGCAAAAGATGGAAAATTTAGCCTAACCTCGGTAGTTGGTAAAATTCTAGAATCCATTGTGAAGGATGAGATTTCTAAATTCTTGGAAGTGCAGGGTCAGATCAGAACAAGTCAGCATGGATTTAGTAAGGGGAGGTCGTGCCTGACAAACCTGTTAGAATTCTTTGACGAGGTAACAAGTATGTTAGACCAGGGAAATCCAGTAGATGTTATCTATCGAAACTTCCAAAAGGCCTTTGATACAGTGCCTCACGGGAGGCTGCTGAGTAAGGTGAGGGCCCATGGTGTTTGAGGTGAGCTACTGGCGTGGATTGATGATTGGCTGTCTGACAGAAGGCAGAGAGTTGGGATAAAAGGCTCTTTCTCGGAATGGCAACCGGTGACGAGTGGTGTCCTGCAGGGTTCAGTGTTGGGGCCACAGCTGTACACCTTATATATTAATAATCTGGATGAAGGGACTGGGGGCATTCTGGTGAATTGTGCCAATGATACAATGATAGGTGGACAGGCAGGTAGTACTGAGGAGGGGGGGTGCTGCAGAAAGATTTAGACAGTTTAGGAGAGTGGTCCAGGAAATGGCTGATGAAATTCAATGTGAGTAAATGTGAGGTTTTGCACTTTGGAAAAAAGAATACAGGCATGGACTATTTTCTAAATGGTGAGAAAATTCGCAAATCAGAAGTACAAAGGGATCTGGGAGTGTTGGTCCAGGAATCTCTAAAGTTTAACTTGCAGGTAGAGTCCATAATTAAGAAAGCGAAGGTAATGTTATCGTTTATCTCAAGAGGGTTGGAATATAAAAGCAGCGATCTGCTTCTGAGGCTTTATAAAGCTCTAGTTAGGTCCCATTTGGAATACTGTGTCCAATTTTGGGCCCCACACCTCAGGAAGGACATACTAGCCCTGAAGCATGTCCAGCGGAGATTCACACGGATGATCCCTGGAATGGTAGGTTTATCGTATGATGAATGGCTAAGGATCCTGGGATTGTACTCATTAGAGTTTAGAAGGTTGAGGGGGGATCTAATAGAAACTTACAAGATAATGTATGGCTTAGAAAGGGGTGGGGCTAGGAAGTTGTTTCCGTTAGGTGGAGAGACTAGGACCCGTGGGCACAGCCTTAAAATTAGAGGGAGTCAATTCAAAACTGAAATGAGATGACATTTCTTCACTCAGAGAGTGGTGGGCTTGTGGAATTCATTGCCATGGAGTGCATTGGAGGCGGGGACGTTAAATGCCTTCAAGGCAGAGATCGACAAATTCTTGATCTCAGAAGGAGTCAAGGGCTACGGGGAGAGTGCAGGGAAGTGGAGTTGTAATGCCCATCAGCCATGATTTAAATGGCAGAGTGGACTTGATGGGCCAAATGGCCTTACTTCCACTCCGACGTCTTATAGTCTTATGGTCTAAAATGGGATAACAAGGTGTAGAGCTGGATGAACACAGCAGGCCAAGCAGCATCAGAGGAGCAGGAAGACTGACGTTTCGGACCTAGACCCTTCTTTGGAAAATGGGACTAGTTTAATTGTGAAAACTGGGCAGCTTGGCCTGTTTCATAGCTGAAAACATTTATGACTCTAAATCAGCAAATCTGTGGGGAGAAAGCAGCACTACCATGTCAACTCCAATTCCCTTTCTTCTGAACTGGAACAGTAGTATGGGGGAGTTGCTCACCTTTTCCTTCTGCCCAATAACAGTGAACTTTGGATTGAGGTCTGTTTGCCTGTTGACCATATTAATCACAAAACTGTCACTAAATTGTATTCTCTTTCTCTCTCTCCGTCTCTCTGCAGGCCTTACTTCAAGTTGCCAGGAACCTCTTCACACATTTGGGTAACTAGACCTGTTTTGTCACCCGCTTATAAAAGAGATTTGAAAAGATAAAATGTAATAGTTCACCATAATCCTGATCAGAGATGGAAAATTGTGGAAGTCTTGGGCAGGCCGACAGAGAGAACAGCTACAGTCAGGACTTTGGAGGTGGGGTGTGTGTGTGTGTGTGTGTGTGTGTGTGTGTGTGTGTGTGTGTGTGTGTGTGTGTGTGTGTGTGTGTGTGTGTGTGTGTGTGTGTGTGGTGCTGATTAATGCCCAGTATCAGGACGGTTGGCCATGGCATTGGAATCCCCACAAGGCTGAAAAAGGCCATTTGGCCCATTGAGTTTGCACTGACCCTCCAAACTGCAACCTACTTGAATCAAGTTCCCCCCTTCCCCATCTCTGTAATGTTGCATTTACCGTGGCCAACCCACCTAGCCTCCAAAACCCTGGACACTATGAATAATTTATCATGCCCAACCCACCCAACAGCTGCACATCTTTGCACTGTGGGAGGAAACCCATGCAGACACGGAAAAAATGTACAAACTCCACACAGACAGATGCCCGAGGCTGGAATCGAACCTGGGTCCTTGGCATCTTGAGGCAGCAGTGTTAACTACCGAGCCACCGTTCCACCCAGAGGGTTGCCCATTTAACCAGCACTTCGGCCCCAACGCTATTTTCCCACACTGTCTCTGTATCTCCTGGTGCCGTTACTATCTAGCCATGAAAGAAAGCTACGCATCTCAGTTCCACCTCTTGTAGTCTTGCCAACTACTGAATAAATTCCTCAAGGATTTGTCATACGACCTCCTGCCTCCAAATACTCTGCCTCCCGTCTCTCCGTTGGTCAGCTGACCTTAATGCTTCCATGGTGACACTCAGCTAATTGGGAATAAATCGCACTCATCCTTAGCCTAAATGATAAAATATAATAGAATATAAAGAAAATACTGCAGGTGCTGGAAACCTGAAATGCTGGAAAAACTCAGCAGGCCTGGCCACCATCAGTGGAGAGTGAAACAGAGATAACATGTAAAATGACATTTTAAAAATATTTGTCCAGAAGATGTGGGTTATTTATTTATTACCCAGAGGACAGTTAAGAGTCAATGATAATGCTGTGAATCTGGAGGCACACGTAGGCCAGATCAGGCAAAAATGACAGATTTCCTTCCCTGGAGGACATTAAATGGGTTATTCCCCCTAACAAATATTAACAGCACATTGATCATTAGACTCTTAACTCCAGACTTTTTATTTGCCACGGTCAGATTTGAACCTATATCCAAGGATGTTGTCTGGGTCTCTGGATGACAAGCGTAGGGATAAAACCATTAGGTCACCCTGTTCAGGGCTGAGCTGATTGTTCTGAAGAAGAGCCAGATGCATCTCAAAACATTTTACTCTCTATCTTTCTCCACAGAGGTTGCTCGACATGCTGAGTTTCTCCAGCACACTCTGTGTTTGTTTCATCATGAGCTCATTGGCAGATTCACAGCTCTTAGCCAAAGCATGTATGTTTACTCTCCTCTCCACCAATTGTCCATTCCTACTTTCATCTATTTCACGCAAAGACTGGAGAAAGTATTTAACAATGAGTAATCTGTTTTCATTCTCCACCTGGGTATATTTCCCCGACTGGAGCAACCTTGAGATTAATATTCAGTGTTTGGAATCTCCTGCGTGATCCTCAAGGGGAGATATTTAGGCCATCAGTGTTACCTGCATTGACCAGGAGACCGATCTCTGAGGTACCCTGTTGGGGTGATTAATGAGTGAGCTGTCTTCTTGAATTGCTGCAGTCCATGTGCTGTAAATATACCCACAATGCCCTTAGGGAGGGAATTCCAGGATTTTGACCCAGCGACAGTGAAGGAACAGCAATATATTCCCAAGTCAGGATGGCGAGTGGCTTGGAGGACAACTTGCAGGGGGCGGTGTTCCCATGTATCTGCTGTCCTTGTCCTTCTAGATGGAAGTGGTCGTGGGAGAATCTAGGAGCAGAGGACACAATCTCAGAGCAAGGGTTGCCCTTTTTACTATAATTCATTCTCAGGCATGTGGAAATCACTGCACATCACTATTTATTGCCTTTTCCCTAAAGAGTCAACCACATTGCTGTGGGTCTGGAGTCACATGTAGGCCAGACCAGGTAAGGATGGCAGTTTCCTTCTGTCAGGATGCATAGCAAACCATTGATTTTTCCCAATGACAATGGTCATAAGATTCTTACTTCCACATTTTCATTGGATTTAAACCCCACCATCTGCTATGGTGAGACTCAAACCTGGGTTGCCAGAACATTAACCTGTGTCTCTAGATTAATAGTCCAGTGGTAACATCGCTAGGACATCACAGACAGTGTTTAAGACAGAGATCAGGAGGAATTTCCTCTCTCAGAGGGGAGTGAATCAGTGGAATTCTTTAATGTAGAGTGCTGGCGAGGCTGGGCCATTGAGAATATTCAAGGCTGACACAGACAGATTTTTAGTCACGAAGGGAATCGAGGTTTATGGGGAAAAGGCAGGAGAGTGGACATGAGGAGTAACAGATCAGCCACAATCCCATTGAATGATAGAACAGACTCGATGGGTTGAATAGCCTGCTTCAGCTCCTAAGTCTTCTGGTTTTACAGCACGCCTGTAGAAGGTACACACTGCTGTCGTGAATGTCGGTTGTCGGTGGTTAACGGATGTCGATGGTGAGACCTCCTCGGAGATACTCCAGAAGATGCTGCCTTATAGTTTGTGTTGTATTGTATTTGTCAGCCACATATTGTTTAATTTGTGTTATTTCAGTTCCTCTGCACTGTAGCTGTCAAAAGGCGGATAAAATTTGATTTATTATTCATGTTATGCTAATACCTTACCACGCTGATAAAAAATAACATCATTTCCCCCGATTGTTATTGAAAGCTCTTTCTGTTCTTCAAACAGCCTGGGGCTGGCTGTTTGCCTTCATATTGTATAACATCGTAAGGGGCTTATGGTTACAATGATATTGATGGATATGGAGATATCCCTATATCGAGGGTGGCAATGGGCTGGTGGTGTTATTACTAAAATAGTAATCCCGAGACCTAGGTAATGGTGTGGGCACTTGGGTTCGATTCTAGCCTTGGAGTTTTAATTCACTCAAAAACAAAACAAAATCTGGAATTAGGAATCTAGTAATGATTGTGCAACCATTCCCAACTGTTGTAAAGGCCCATCTGCTTCATTAATGCCCTTTAGAGATGTAAATCTGCCATCTTCACCTGGTCTGACCTACATGTGACTCTTAAATGCCCTCTGTAATAGCTGAGCAAGGGCAATTAGGGATGGGCAACATAAGTTTGTTGAGTTATACACACAGAGGGTGAGTGAAAAAATGATATGGTAGCTATTATTGAGACCTGCCTCAGGTAAGGGCATAACCTATAGGAAAGATGTTGTTAAACTTGAAAGGGTACAGAAATGATTTACAAGGACGTTGCCAGGGTTGGAGGGTTTGAGCAACAGGGAGAGGCTGAACAGGCTGGAGCTATTTTCCCTGGAGTGCTGGAGGCTGAGGGGTGACCTTATAGGGTGATGGACATGGATAGGACCCGATCTTTTTCTCAAAGTAGGGAAGTCCAGAACTAGCAGGCATAAGTTTAAGGTGGCGGGGGGGAGATCTAAAGGGGACCTAAGGGGCAAATCTTTTCACACAGAGGGTGGTATGTGTATAGAATGAGATGCCAGAGGAAGTGGCAGAGACTGAAAAAATTACAACATTTAACAGGATGGGTATATGAACAGGAAGGGTTTAGAGGGATATGAGCCAAATGCTGGCAAATGGGACTAGATTAACTTAGGATATCTGGCTGGCATGGACAAGTTGGACCAAGGGGTCTGTTTCCATGCTGTAACTCTGTTTGGTGTTAAATATTCTTGGATATAAGATCTTCAGGAGAGATGAGAAAGAGGCGTGGCAGCGTTGATTATGGAGACAATTGCAGGACTGAAGGCAGGGTGCCTGGGGAAGGGACAAGGATGGGATCTGATTGACTGGAGCCGAGGACATTACATTGTCCGGTTGAGACAGTAGGTTATCACCAATAGATTGTTGTGAT